>NW_028295328.1:0-307741 GCF_964341445.2 Mesoplodon mirus
GGTGAAAATACCCATGCTAGCAGTTCTCATAGTGACAGTGCTCATGGGGGAAGTGCCCATGCTGACAGTGCTCATTGTGGCAGTGCTCATGGTGACAGTACCGATGAGGCCAGTGATTATGGTGATGGTGTTCAGAGTGGCTGTGCTCATGGAGATAGTGCTCACGGTGACCGTGCCCATGATGACAGTGCCCAGGGTGACAGTGCTCACGGGGAAAGTGCCAATGAGAACATTAACCATGGTGATAGTGCCCCTGGTGACACGGCCCACAGTGACATTGCTCATGGTGATAGTGCCATTGGTGACAGTGCTCATGGTGAAGTTGCCCATCCTGACAATGCTCATGGTGACATTGACCTTCGAGATAGTACCCATGTTGACAGTGCCCATGGTGCCGTGCTCATGTTGACAGTGCTCAAAGTGATAGTGCCCATGGTGACATTGCCAAGAGTGACAGTGCCCATGCTGACAGTTCTCATTGTGATAGTGCCCATGGTGACAGTGCACATGGTGATACTTGCAATGGTGACAGTGCTCATGGTGACAGCGCTCATGGTTGCAGTACCCATGGTGACAGTGCTCAAAATGACAGTGACAGTGGTGGCAGTGACCATGGTGACAGTGCCCACGGTGACATTGCCTATAGTGACACTTCTCACAGTGACATTGCCCATGGTGACAGGGCTCATGTTGACGTGCTCTTATTGACAGTGCTCACAGCGATAATGTCCATGGTGACATTGCCCATGGTGGAATTGCACACAATGCCATTTCCAACAGTGACAGTGCTCACGCTGAGAGTTGTCATGGTGATAGTGCCCATGGTGACAGTGCACATGGTCATACTGCCAATGGTTAAATTACTCATGGTGACAGTACTCATGGTTGCAGTACCCATGGTGACAGTGCTCAAAATGGCAGTTCCCATGGTGACATTGCCCATGGTGACATTGCCTATGGTGACACTTCTCACGGTGACATTCCCCATGGTGACATGGCTCATGGTGACACACCACATTGTGCCAGTGCCCATGGTGACAGTGTTCACAGTGAAAGTGCTCATGGTAATACTGTTTACTTTGAGAGTGCCCTAGGTGAAAATACACATGGTGACATTACTCATTGAGAAATTGCCCATGGTTACAATTCTCATAGCAACAGTTATGGTGACAGTGCTCACGGTGGCACTGCCCTGGGTGACAGTGCTCGTGGTGTCAGTGCTCATGGTGACAGTGCTCATGATGAGAGTGCCTATGTTGTTAATTTCCATGGTGACACTTCTCACAGTGACACTGACAGTGGTTACAGGTCACATGTTGGCCGTGCCCTTGGTGACAGTGCCCATGCAGACAGTACTTATGGTGACAGTGTTATCGGTGATAGTGCCCATGGTGAGAGTGCACATGGTGGTAGTGCACATGGTGGCACTGCAAAATGGTGACAGGGCTCATGGTGACAGTGCTCACGGTAAAAACCCATGCTGACAGTACTCACAGAGACACTGCTCATAGTGGCAGTAACCATGGTGACAGTTCGCACAGTGACAGTGCCCACTGTAGGAGTGCCCATGGAGACATTTCTCATGGTGTCACTGTCCACGGTGACATTGCCTATGGTGACAGTGCTCATGGTGACAGAGCCCATGTTGACTCTGACCACAGTGAGAATGCTCACGGTGATAGTGCCAATGGTGACAGCACTCATGTTGACAGCACGCATTGTGCAAGGTGCCATGGTGACAGTGACCATGGTGAGAGATCTCACGGTGATAGCGCTCACGGTAATAGTCCTCATGGTGACAGTGCAAATGGTGACAATACAGAGGGTGACAGTACTCATGGTGAAAATACCCATGCTAGCAGTTCTCATAGTGACAGTGCTCATGGGGGAAGTGCCCATGCTGACAGTGCTCATTGTGGCAGTGCTCATGGTGACAGTACCGATGAGGCCAGTGATTATGGTGATGGTGTTCACAGTGGCTGTGCTCATGGAGATAGTGCTCACGGTGACCGTGCCCATGATGACAGTGCCCAGGGTGACAGTGCTCACGGGGAAAGTGCCAATGAGAACATTAACCATGGTGATAGTGCCCCTGGTGACACGGCCCACAGTGACATTGCTCATGGTGATAGTGCCATTGGTGACAGTGCTCACGGTGAAGTTGCCCATCCTGACAATGCTCATGGTGACATTGCCCTTCGAGATAGTACCCATGTTGACAGTGCCCATGGTGACGTGCTCATGTTGACAGTGCTCACAGTGATAGTGCCCATGGTGACATTGCCCATGGTGGAAGTGCCCACGGTGCCCTTGCCAACAGTGACAGTGCCCACGCTGACAGTTCTCATTGTGATAGTGCCCATGGTGACAGTACACATGGTGATAATCGCAATGGTGACAGTGCTCATGGTGACAGTGCTCATGGTTGCAATACCCATGGTGACAGTGCTCAAAATGACAGTGACAGTGGTGGCAGTGACCATGGTGACAGTGCCCATGGTGACATCACCTATAGTGACACTTCTCACGGTGACATTGCCAATGGTGACAGGGCTCATGTTGACGTGCTTATATTGACAGTGCTCACAGTGATTGTGCCCATGTTGACATTGCCCATGGTGGAATTGCACACAATGCCAGTTCCCACAGTGACAGTGCTCACGCTGAGAGTTGTCATGGTGATAGTGCCCATGGTGACAGTGCACATGGTCATACTGCCAATGGTGACAGTACTCATGGTTGCAGTACCCATGGTGACAGTGCTCAAAATGGCATTTCCCATGGTGACATTGCCCATGGTGACATTGCCTATGGTGACACATCTCACGGTGACATTTCCCATGGTGACATTGCTCAAGGTGACACACGACATTGTGCCAGTGCCCATGGTGACAGTGCACATTGTGATACTCGCAATGGTGACAGTGCTCATGGTGACAGCGCTCATGGTGGCAGTACCCAAGGTGACAGTGCTCACAGTGACAGTGCCCACTGTATGAGTGCCCATGTTGACAGTGCTCATGGTGCCACTGACCATGGTGACATTGCCTATGTTGACAGTGCTCATGGTGACAGTGGCCATGGTGACACTGACCACAGTGAGAATGCTCACAGTGATAGTGCCAATGGTGCCAGCACTCATGTTGACAGCCCCCATTGTGCAAGTTGCCATGGTGACAGTGACCATGGTGAGAGATCTCACGGTGATAGCGCTCACGGTAATAGTCCTCATGGTGACAGTGCAAATGGTGATAATACACAGGGTGACAGTACACAGGGTGAAAATACCCATGGTAGCAGTTCTCATAGTGACAGTGCTCATGGGGGATGTGCCCATGCTGACAGTGCTCATTGTGGCAGTGCTCATGGTGACAGTACCGATGAGGCCAGTGATTATGGTGATGGTGTTCACAGTGGCTGTGCTCATGGAGATAGTGCTCACGGTGACCGTGCCCATGATGACAGTGCCCAGGGTGACAGTGCTCACGGGGAAAGTGCCAATGATAACATTAACCATGGTGATAGTGCCCCTGGTGACACGGCCCACAGTGACATTGCTCATGGTGATAGTGCCATTGGTGACAGTGCTCACGGTGAAGTTGCCCATCCTGACAATGCTCATGGTGACATTGACCTTCGAGATAGTACCGATGTTGACAGTGCCCATGGTGACGTGCTCATGTTGACAGTGCTCAAAGTGATAGTGCCCATGGTGACATTGCCAAGAGTGACAGTGCCCATGCTGACAGTTCTCATTGTGATAGTGCCCATGGTGACAGTGCACATGGTGATACTTGCAATGGTGACAGTGCTCATGGTGACAGTGCTCATGTTTGCAGTACCCATGGTGACAGTGCTCAAAATGACAGTGACAGTGGTGGCAGTGACCATGGTGACAGTGCCCACGGTGACATTGCCTATAGTGACACTTCTCACAGTGACATTGCCCATGGTGACAGGGCTCATGTTGACGTGCTCATATTGACAGTGCTCACAGCGATAATGTCCATGGTGACATTGCCCATGGTGGAATTGCACACAATGCCATTTCCAACAGTGACAGTGCTCACGCTGAGAGTTGTCATGGTGATAGTGCCCATGGTGACAGTGCACATGGTCATACTGCCAATGGTTAAATTACTCATGGTGACAGTACTCATGGTTGCAGTACCCATGGTGACAGTGCTCAAAATGGCAGTTCCCATGCTGACATTGCCCATGGTGACATTGCCTATGGTGACACTTCTCACGGTGACATTCCCCATGGTGACATGGCTCATGGTGACACACCACATTGTGCCAGTGCCCATGGTGACAGTGTTCACAGTGAAAGTGCTCATGGTAATACTGTTTACTTTGAGAGTGCCCAAGGTGAAAATACACATGGTGACATTACTCATTGAGAAATTGCCCATGGTTACAATTCTCATAGCAACAGTTATGGTGACAGTGCTCATGGTGGCACTGCCCTGGGTGACAGTGCTCGTGGTGTCAGTGCTCATGGTGACAGTGCTCATGATGAGAGTGCCTATGTTGTTAATTCCCATGGTGACACTTCTCACAGTGACACTGACAATGGTTACAGGTCACATGTTGGCCGTGCCCTTGGTGACAGTGCCCATGCAGACAGTACTTATGGTGACAGTTTTATCGGTGATAGTGCCCATGGTGAGAGTGCACATGGTGGTAGTGCACATGGTGGCACTGGAAAATGGTGACAGGGCTCATGGTGACAGTGCTCACGGTAAAACCCCATGCTGACAGTACTCACAGAGACACTGCTCATAGTGGCAGTAACCATGGTGACAGTTCGCACAGTGACAGTGCCCACTGTAGGAGTGCCCATGGAGACATTGCTCATGGTGACACTGACCACGGTGACATTGCCTATGGTGACAGTGCTCATGGTGACAGAGCCCATGTTGACTCTGACCACAGTGAGAATGCTCACGGTGATAGTGCCAATGGTGCCAGCACTCATGTTGACAGCACGCATTGTGCAAGGTGCCATGGTGACAGTGACCATGGTGAGAGATCTCACGGTGATAGCACTCACGGTAATAGTCCTGATGGTGACAGTGCAAATGGTGACAATACAGAGGGTGACAGTACTCATGGTGAAAATACCCATGCTAGCAGTTCTCATAGTGACAGTGCTCATGGGGGAAGTGCCCATGCTGACAGTGCTCATTGTGGCAGTGCTCATGGTGACAGTACCGATGAGGCCAGTGATTATGGTGATGGTGTTCACAGTGGCTGTGCTCATGGAGATAGTGCTCACGGTGACCGTGCCCATGATGACAGTGCCCAGGGTGACAGTGCTCACGGGGAAAGTGCCAATGAGAACATTAACCATGGTGATAGTTCCCCTGGTGACACGGCCCACAGTGACATTGCTCATGGTGATAGTGCCATTGGTGACAGTGCTCATGGTGAAGTTGCCCATCCTGACAATGCTCATGGTGACATTGACCTTCGAGATAGTACCCATGTTGACAGTGCCCATGGTGACGTGCTCATGTTGACAGTGCTCAAAGTGATAGTGCCCATGGTGACATTGCCAAGAGTGACAGTGCCCAGGCTGACAGTTCTCATTGTGATAGTGCCCATGGTGACAGTGCACATGGTGATACTTGCAATGGTGACAGTGCTCATGGTGACAGCGCTCATGGTTGCAGTACCCATGGTGACAGTGCTCAAAATGACAGTGACAGTGGTGGCAGTGACCATGGTGACAGTGCCCACGGTGACATTGCCTGTAGTGACACTTCTCACAGTGACATTGCCCATGGTGACAGGGCTCATGTTGACGTGCTCTTATTGACAGTGCTCACAGCGATAATGTCCATGGTGACATTGCCCATGGTGGAATTGCACACAATGCCATTTCCAACAGTGACAGTGCTCACGCTGAGAGTTGTCATGGTGATAGTGCCCATGGTGACAGTGCACATGGTCATACTGCCAATGGTTAAATTACTCATGGTGACAGTACTCATGGTTGCAGTACCCATGGTGACAGTGCTCAAAATGGCAGTTCCCATGGTGACATTGCCCATGGTGACATTGCCTATGGTGACACTTCTCACGGTGACATTCCCCATGGTGACATGGCTCATGGTGACACACCACATTGTGCCAGTGCCCATGGTGACAGTGTTCACAGTGAAAGTGCTCATGGTAATACTGTTTACTTTGAGAGTGCCCAAGGTGAAAATACACATGGTGACATTACTCATTGAGAAATTGCCCATGGTTACAATTCTCATAGCAACAGTTATGGTGACAGTGCTCACGGTGGCACTGCCATGGGTGAAAGTGCTCGTGGTGTCAGTGCTCATGGTGACAGTGCTCATGATGAGAGTGCCTATGTTGTTAATTTCCATGGTGACACTTCTCACAGTGACACTGACAGTGGTTACAGGTCACATGTTGGCCGTGCCCTTGGTGACAGTGCCCATGCAGACAGTACTTATGGTGACAGTGTTATCGGTGATAGTGCCCATGGTGAGAGTGCACATGGTGGTAGTGCACATGGTGGCACTGCAAAATGGTGACAGGGCTCATGGTGACAGTGCTCACGGTAAAAACCCATGCTGACAGTACTCACAGAGACACTGCTCATAGTGGCAGTAACCATGGTGACAGTTCGCACAGTGACAGTGCCCACTGTAGGAGTGCCCATGGAGACATTTCTCATGGTGTCACTGACCACGGTGACATTGCCTATGGTGACAGTGCTCATGGTGACAGAGCCCATGTTGACTCTGACCACAGTGAGAATGCTCACGGTGATAGTGCCAATGGTGACAGCACTCATGTTGACAGCACGCATTGTGCAAGGTGCCATGGTGACAGTGACCATGGTGAGAGATCTCACGGTGATAGCACTCACGGTAATAGTCCTGATGGTGACAGTGCAAATGGTGACAATACAGAGGGTGACAGTACTCATGGTGAAAATACCCATGCTAGCAGTTCTCATAGTGACAGTGCTCATGGGGGAAGTGCCCATGCTGACAGTGCTCATTGTGGCAGTGCTCATGGTGACAGTACCGATGAGGCCAGTGATTATGGTGATGGTGTTCACAGTGGCTGTGCTCATGGAGATAGTGCTCACGGTGACCGTGCCCATGATGACAGTGCCCAGGGTGACAGTGCTCACGGGGAAAGTGCCAATGAGAACATTAACCATGGTGATAGTGCCCCTGGTGACACGGCCCACAGTGACATTGCTCATGGTGATAGTGCCATTGGTGACAGTGCTCACGGTGAAGTTGCCCATCCTGACAATGCTCATGGTGACATTGACCTTCGAGATAGTACCCATGTTGACAGTGCCCATGGTGATGTGCTCATGTTGACAGTGCTCAAAGTGATAGTGCCCATGGTGACATTGCCAAGAGTGACAGTGCCCATGCTGACAGTTCTCATTGTGATAGTGCCCATGGTGACAGTGCACATGGTGATACTTGCAATGGTGACAGTGCTCATGGTGACAGCGCTCATGGTTGCAGTACCCATGTTGACAGTGCTCAAAATGACAGTGACAGTGGTGGCAGTGACCATGGTGACAGTGCCCACGGTGACATTGCCTATAGTGACACTTCTCACAGTGACATTGCCCATGGTGACAGGGCTCATGTTGACGTGCTCATATTGACAGTGCTCACAGCGATAATGTCCATGGTGACATTGCCCATGGTGGAATTGCACACAATGCCATTTCCAACAGTGACAGTGCTCACGCTGAGAGTTGTCATTTTGATAGTGCCCATGGTGACAGTGCACATGGTCATACTGCCAATGGTTAAATTACTCATGGTGACAGTACTCATGGTTGCAGTACCCATGGTGACAGTGCTCAAAATGGCAATTCCCATGGTGACATTGCCCATGGTGACATTGCCTATGGTGACACTTCTCACGGTGACATTTCCCATGGTGACATGGCTCATGGTGACACACCACATTGTGCCAGTGCCCATGGTGACAGTGTTCACAGTGAAAGTGCTCATGGTAATACTGTTTACTTTGAGAGTGCCCAAGGTGAAAATACACATGGTGACATTACTCATTGAGAAATTGCCCATGGTTACAATTCTCATAGCAACAGTTATGGTGACAGTGCTCATGGTGGCACTGCCCTGGGTGACAGTGCTCGTGGTGTCAGTGCTCATGGTGACAGTGCTCATGATGAGAGTGCCTATGTTGTTAATTCCCATGGTGACACTTCTCACAGTGACACTGACAATGGTTACAGGTCACATGTTGGCCGTGCCCTTGGTGACAGTGCCCATGCAGACAGTACTTATGGTGACAGTGTTATCGGTGATAGTGCCCATGGTGAGAGTGCACATGGTTGTAGTGCACATGGTGGCACTGAAAAATGGTGACAGGGCTCATGGTGACAGTGCTCACGGTAAAAACCCATGCTGACAGTACTCACAGAGACACTGCTCATAGTGGCAGTAACCATGGTGACAGTTCGCACAGTGACAGTGCCCACTGTAGGAGTGCCCATGGAGACATTGCTCATGGTGCCACTGACCATGGTGACATTGCCTATGGTGACAGTGCTCATGGTGACAGAGCCCATGTTGACTCTGACCACAGTGAGAATGCTCACGGTGATAGTGCCAATGGTGACAGCACTCATGTTGACAGCACGCATTGTGCAAGGTGCCATGGTGACAGTGACCATGGTGAGAGATCTCACGGTGATAGCAGTCACGGTAATAGTCCTGATGGTGACAGTGCAAATGGTGACAATACATAGGGTGACAGTACTCATGGTGAAAATACCCATGCTAGCAGTTCTCATAGTGACAGTGCTCATGGGGGAAGTGCCCATGCTGACAGTGCTCATTGTGGCAGTGCTCATAGTGACAGTACCGATGAGGCCAGTGATAATGGTGATGGTGTTCACAGTGGCTGTGCTCATGGAGATAGTGCTCACGGTGACCGTGCCCATGATGACAGTGCCCAGGGTGACAGTGCTCACGGGGAAAGTGCCAATGAGAACATTAACCATGGTGATAGTGCCCCTGGTGACACGGCCCACAGTGACATTGCTCATGGTGATAGTGCCTTTGGTGACAGTGCTCATGGTGAAATTGCCCTTCCTGACAATGCTCATGGTGACATTGCCCTTCGAGATAGTACCCATTGTGACAGTGCCCATGGTGACGTGCTCATGTTGACAGTGCTCACAGTGATAGTGCCCATGGTGACATTGCCCATGGTGGAATTGCCCACGGTGCCGTTGCCAACAGTGACAGTGCCCACGCTGACAGATCTCATTGTGATAGTGCCCATGGTGACAGTACACATGGTGATAATCGCAATGGTGACAGTGCTCATGGTGACAGTGCTCATGGTTGCAATACCCATGGTGACAGTGCTCAAAATGACAGTGACAGTGGTGGCAGTGCCCATGGTGACAGTGCCCATGGTGACATCGCCTATAGTGACACTTCTCACGGTGACATTTCCCATGGTGACAGGGCTCATGTTGACGTGCTTATATTGACAGTGCTCACAGTGATTGTGCCCATGTTGACATTGCCCATGGTGGAATTGCACACAATGCCAGTTCCCACAGTGACAGTGCTCACGCTGAGAGTTGTCATGGTGATAGTGCCCATGGTGACAGTGCACATGGTCATACTGCCAATGGTGACAGTACTCATGGTTGCAGTACCCATGGTGACAGTGTGCAAAATGGCATTTCCCATGGTGACATTGCCCATGGTGACATTGCCTATGGTGACACATCTCACGGTGACATTTCCCATGGTGACATTGCTCAAGGTGACACACGACATTGTGCCAGTGCCCATGGTGACAGTGCACATTGTGATACTCGCAATGGTGACAGTGCTCATGGTGACAGCGCTCATGGTGGCAGTACCCAAGGTGACAGTGCTCACAGTGACAGTGCCCACTGTATGAGTGCCCATGTTGCCAGTGCTCATGGTGCCACTGACCATGGTGACATTGCCTATGGTGACAGTGCTCATGGTGACAGAGCCCATGTTGACTCTGACCACAGTGAGAATGCTCACGGTGATAGTGCCAATGGTGACAGCACTCATGTTGACAGCACGCATTGTGCAAGGTGCCATGGTGACAGTGACCATGGTGAGAGATCTCACGGTGATAGCACTCACGGTAATAGTCCTGATGGTGACAGTGCAAATGGTGACAATACAGAGGGTGACAGTACTCATGGTGAAAATACCCATGCTAGCAGTTCTCATAGTGACAGTGCTCATGGGGGATGTGCCCATGCTGACAGTGCTCATTGTGGCAGTGCTCATGGTGACAGTACCGATGAGGCCAGTGATTATGGTGATGGTGTTCACAGTGGCTGTGCTCATGGAGATAGTGCTCACGGTGACCGTGCCCATGATGACAGTGCCCAGGGTGACAGTGCTCACGGGGAAAGTGCCAATGAGAACATTAACCATGGTGATAGTGCCCCTGGTGACACGGCCCACAGTGACATTGCTCATGGTGATAGTGCCATTGGTGACAGTGCTCACGGTGAAGTTGCCCATCCTGACAATGCTCATGGTGACATTGACCTTCGAGATAGTACCCATGTTGACAGTGCCCATGGTGACGTGCTCATGTTGACAGTGCTCAAAGTGATAGTGCCCATGGTGACATTGCCAAGAGTGACAGTGCCCATGCTGACAGTTCTCATTGTGATAGTGCCCATGGTGACAGTGCACATGGTGATACTTGCAATGGTGACAGTGCTCATGGTGACAGCGCTCATGGTTGCAGTACCCATGGTGACAGTGCTCAAAATGACAGTGACAGTGGTGGCAGTGACCATGGTGACAGTGCCCACGGTGACATTGCCTATAGTGACACTTCTCACAGTGACATTGCCCATGGTGACAGGGCTCATGTTGACGTGCTCATATTGACAGTGCTCACAGCGATAATGTCCATGGTGACATTGCCCATGGTGGAATTGCACACAATGCCATTTCCAACAGTGACAGTGCTCACGCTGAGAGTTGTCATGGTGATAGTGCCCATGGTGACAGTGCACATGGTCATACTGCCAATGGTTAAATTACTCATGGTGACAGTACTCATGGTTGCAGTACCCATGGTGACAGTGCTCAAAATGGCAGTTCCCATGGTGACATTGCCCATGGTGACATTGCCTATGGTGACACTTCTCACGGTGACATTTCCCATGGTGACATGGCTCATGGTGAAACACCACATTGTGCTAGTGCCCATGGTGACAGTGTTCACAGTGAAAGTGCTCATGGTAATACTGTTTACTTTGAGAGTGCCCAAGGTGAAAATACACATGGTGACATTACTCATTGAGAAATTGCCCATGGTTACAATTCTCATAGCAACAGTTATGGTGACAGTGCTCATGGTGGCACTGCCCTGGGTGACAGTGCTCGTGGTGTCAGTGCTCATGGTGACAGTGCTCATGATGAGAGTGCCTATGTTGTTAATTCCCATGGTGACACTTCTCACAGTGACACTGACAATGGTTACAGGTCACATGTTGGCCGTGCCCTTGGTGACAGTGCCCATGAAGACAGTACTTATGGTGACAGTGTTATCGGTGATAGTGCCCATGGTGAGAGTGCACATGGTGGTAGTGCACATGGTGGCACTGAAGAATGGTGACAGGGCTCATGGTGACAGTGCTCACGGTAAAAACCCATGCTGACAGTACTCACAGAGACACTGCTCATAGTGGCAGTAACCATGGTGACAGTTCGCACAGTGACAGTGCCCACTGTAGGAGTGCCCATGGAGACATTGCTCATGGTGACACTGACCACGGTGACATTGCCTATGGTGACAGTGCTCATGGTGACAGAGCCCATGTTGACTCTGACCACAGTGAGAATGCTCACGGTGATAGTGCCAATGGTGACAGCACTCATGTTGACAGCACGCATTGTGCAAGGTGCCATGGTGACAGTGACCATGGTGAGAGATCTCACGGTGATAGCACTCACGGTAATAGTCCTGATGGTGACAGTGCAAATGGTGACAATACAGAGGGTGACAGTACTCATGGTGAAAATACCCATGCTAGCAGTTCTCATAGTGACAGTGCTCATGGGGGAAGTGCCCATGCTGACAGTGCTCATTGTGGCAGTGCTCATGGTGACAGTACCGATGAGGCCAGTGATTATGGTGATGGTGTTCACAGTGGCTGTGCTCATGGAGATAGTGCTCACGGTGACCGTGCCCATGATGACAGTGCCCAGGGTGACAGTGCTCACGGGGAAAGTGCCAATGAGAACATTAACCATGGTGATAGTGCCCCTGGTGACACGGCCCACAGTGACATTGCTCATGGTGATAGTGCCTTTGGTGACAGTGCTCATGGTGAAATTGCCCTTCCTGACAATGCTCATGGTGACATTGCCCTTCGAGATAGTACCCATGTTGACAGTGCCCATGGTGACGTGCTCATGTTGACAGTGCTCACAGTGATAGTGCCCATGGTGACATTGCCCATGGTGGAAGTGCCCACGGTGCCCTTGCCAACAGTGACAGTGCCCACGCTGACAGTTCTCATTGTGATAGTGCCCATGGTGACAGTACACATGGTGATAATCGCAATGGTGACAGTGCTCATGGTGACAGTGCTCATGGTTGCAATACCCATGGTGACAGTGCTCAAAATGACAGTGACAGTGGTGGCAGTGACCATGGTGACAGTGCCCACGGTGACATCGCCTATAGTGACAATTCTCACGGTGACATTGCCAATGGTGACAGGGCTCATGTTGACGTGCTTATATTGACAGTGCTCACAGTGATAGTGCCCATGGTGACATTGCCCATGGTGGAATTGCACACAATGCCAGTTCCCACAGTGACAGTGCTCATGCTGAGAGTTGTCATGGTGATAGTGCCCATGGTGACAGTGCACATGGTCATACTGCCAATGGTGACAGTACTCATGGTTGCAGTACCCATGGTGACAGTGTGCAAAATGGCATTTCCCGTGGTGGCATTGCCCATGGTGACATTGCCTAAGGTGACACATCTCACGGTGACATTTCCCATGGTGACATTGCTCAAGGTGACACACGACATTGTGCCAGTGCCCATGGTGACAGTGCACATTGTGATACTCGCAATGGTGACAGTGCTCATGGTGACAGCGCTCATGGTGGCAGTACCCAAGGTGACAGTGCTCACAGTGACAGTGCCCACTGTATGAGTGCCCATGTTGACAGTGCTCATGGTGACACTGACCATGGTGACATTGCCTATGGTGACAGTGCTCATGGTGACAGTGGCCATGGTGACACTGACCACAGTGAGAATGCTCACAGTGATAGTGCCAATGGTGCCAGCACTCATGTTGACAGCCCCCATTGTGCAAGTTGCCATGGTGACAGTGACCATGGTGAGAGATCTCACGGTGATAGCGCTCACGGTAATAGTCCTCATGGTGACAGTGCAAATGGTGACAATACACAGGGTGACAGTACACATGGTGAAAATACCCATGCTAGCAGTTCTCATAGTGACAGTGCTCATGGGGGATGTGCCCATGATGACAGTGCTCATTGTGGCAGTGCTCATGGTGACAGTACCGATGAGGCCAGTGATTATGGTGATGGTGTTCACAGTGGCTGTGCTCATGGAGATAGTGCTCACGGTGACCGTGCCCATGATGACAGTGCCCAGGGAGACAGTGCACACGGGGAAATTGCCAATGATAACATTAACCATGGTGATAGTGCCCCTGGTGACACGGCCCACAGTGACATTGCTCATGGTGATAGTGCCATTGGTGACAGTGCTCACGGTGAAGTTGCCCATCCTGACAATGCTCATGGTGACATTGACCTTCGAGATAGTACCGATGTTGACAGTGCCCATGGTGACGTGCTCATGTTGACAGTGCTCAAAGTGATAGTGCCCATGGTGACATTGCCAAGAGTGACAGTGCCCATGCTGACAGTTCTCATTGTGATAGTGCCCATGGTGACAGTGCACATGGTGATACTTGCAATGGTGACAGTGCTCATGGTGACAGCGCTCATGGTTGCAGTACCCATGGTGACAGTGCTCAAAATGACAGTGACAGTGGTGGCAGTGACCATGGTGACAGTGCCCACGGTGACATTGCCTATAGTGACACTTCTCACAGTGACATTGCCCATGGTGACAGGGCTCATGTTGACGTGCTCATATTGACAGTGCTCACAGCGATAATGTCCATGGTGACATTGCCCATGGTGGAATTGCACACAATGCCATTTCCAACAGTGACAGTGCTCACGCTGAGAGTTGTCATGGTGATAGTGCCCATGGTGACAGTGCACATGGTCATACTGCCAATGGTTAAATTACTCATGGTGACAGTACTCATGGTTGCAGTACCCATGGTGACAGTGCTCAAAATGGCAGTTCCCATGGTGACATTGCCCATGGTGACATTGCCTATGGTGACACTTCTCACGGTGACATTTCCCATGGTGACATGGCTCATGGTGACACACCACATTGTGCCAGTGCCCATGGTGACAGTGTTCACAGTGAAAGTGCTCATGGTAATACTGTTTACTTTGAGAGTGCCCAAGGTGAAAATACACATGGTGACATTACTCATTGAGAAATTGCCCATGGTTACAATTCTCATAGCAACAGTTATGGTGACAGTGCTCATGGTGGCACTGCCCTGGGTGACAGTGCTCGTGGTGTCAGTGCTCATGGTGACAGTGCTCATGATGAGAGTGCCTATGTTGTTAATTCCCATGGTGACACTTCTCACAGTGACACTGACAATGGTTACAGGTCACATGTTGGCCGTGCCCTTGGTGACAGTGCCCATGAAGACAGTACTTATGGTGACAGTGTTATCGGTGATAGTGCCCATGGTGAGAGTGCACATGGTGGTAGTGCACATGGTGGCACTGAAGAATGGTGACAGGGCTCATGGTGACAGTGCTCAAGGTAAAAACCCATGCTGACAGTACTCACAGAGACACTGCTCATAGTGGCAGTAACCATGGTGACAGTTCGCACAGTGACAGTGCCCACTGTAGGAGTGCCCATGGAGACATTGCTCATGGTGACACTGACCACGGTGACATTGCCTATGGTGACAGTGCTCATGGTGACAGAGCCCATGTTGACTCTGACCACAGTGAGAATGCTCACGGTGATAGTGCCAATGGTGACAGCACTCATGTTGACAGCACGCATTGTGCAAGGTGCCATGGTGACAGTGACCATGGTGAGAGATCTCACGGTGATAGCACTCACGGTAATAGTCCTGATGGTGACAGTGCAAATGGTGACAATACAGAGGGTGACAGTACTCATGGTGAAAATACCCATGCTAGCAGTTCTCATAGTGACAGTGCTCATGGGGGAAGTGCCCATGCTGACAGTGCTCATTGTGGCAGTGCTCATGGTGACAGTACCGATGAGGCCAGTGATTATGGTGATGGTGTTCACAGTGGCTGTGCTCATGGAGATAGTGCTCACGGTGACCGTGCCCATGATGACAGTGCCCAGGGTGACAGTGCTCACGGGGAAAGTGCCAATGATAACATTAACCATGGTGATAGTGCCCCTGGTGACACGGCCCACAGTGACATTGCTCATGGTGATAGTGCCTTTGGTGACAGTGCTCATGGTGAAATTGCCCTTCCTGACAATGCTCATGGTGACATTGCCCTTCGAGATAGTACCCATGTTGACAGTGCCCATGGTGACGTGCTCATGTTGACAGTGCTCACAGTGATAGTGCCCATGGTGACATTGCCCATGGTGGAAGTGCCCACGGTGCCCTTGCCAACAGTGACAGTGCCCACGCTGACAGTTCTCATTGTGATAGTGCCCATGGTGACAGTACACATGGTGATAATCGCAATGGTGACAGTGCTCATGGTGACAGTGCTCATGGTTGCAATACCCATGGTGACAGTGCTCAAAATGACAGTGACAGTGGTGGTAGTGACCATGGTGACAGTGCCCACGGTGACATCGCCTATAGTGACACTTCTCACGGTGACATTGCCAATGGTGACAGGGCTCATGTTGACGTGCTTATATTGACAGTGCTCACAGTGATAGTGCCCATGGTGACATTGCCCATGGTGGAATTGCACACAATGCCAGTTCCCACAGTGACAGTGCTCACGCTGAGAGTTGTCATGGTGATAGTGCCCATGGTGACAGTGCACATGGTCATACTGCCAATGGTGACAGTACTCATGGATGCAGTACCCATGGTGACAGTGTGCAAAATGGCATTTCCCATGGTGACATTGCCCATGGTGACATTGCCTATGGTGACACATCTCACGGTGACATTTCCCATGGTGACATTGCTCAAGGTGACACACGACATTGTGCCAGTGCCCATGGTGACAGTGCACATTGTGATACTCGCAATGGTGACAGTGCTCATGGTGACAGCTCTCATGGTGGCAGTACCCAAGGTGACAGTGCTCACAGTGACAGTGCCCACTGTATGAGTGCCCATGTTGACAGTGCTCATGGTGCCACAGACCATGGTGACATTGCCTATGGTGACAGTGCTCATGGTGACAGTGCCCATGGTGACACTGACCACAGTGAGAATGCTCACAGTGATAGTGCCAATGGTGCCAGCACTCATGTTGACAGCCCCCATTGTGCAAGGTGCCATGGTGACATTGACCATGGTGAGAGATCTCACGGTGATAGCGCTCACGGTAATAGTCCTCATGGTGACAGTGCAAATGGTGACAATACACAGGGTGACAGTACACATGGTGAAAATACCCATGGTAGCAGTTCTCATAGTGACAGTGCTCATGGGGGATGTGCCCATGCTGACAGTGCTCATTGTGGCAGTGCTCATGGTGACAGTACCGATGAGGCCAGTGATTATGGTGATGGTGTTCACAGTGGCTGTGCTCATGGAGATAGTGCTCACGGTGACCGTGCCCATGATGACAGTGCCCAGGGTGACAGTGCTCACGGGGAAAGTGCCAATGAGACCATTAACCATGGTGATAGTGCCCCTGGTGACACGGCCCACAGTGACATTGCTCATGGTGATAGTGCCATTTGTGACAGTGCTCACGGTGAAGTTGCCCATCCTGACAATGCTCATGGTGACATTGACCTTCGAGATAGTACCGATGTCGACCGTGCCCATGGTGACGTGCTCATGTTGACAGTGCTCAAAGTGATAGTGCCCATGGTGACATTGCCAAGAGTGACAGTGCCCATGCTGACAGTTCTCATTGTGATAGTGCCCATGGTGACAGTGCACATGGTGATACTTGCAATGGTGACAGTGCTCATGGTGACAGCGCTCATGGTTGCAGTACCCATGGTGACAGTGCTCAAAATGACAGTGACAGTGGTGGCAGTGACCATGGTGACAGTGTCCACGGTGACATTGCCTATAGTGACACTTCTCACAGTGACATTGCCCATGGTGACAGGGCTCATGTTGACGTGCTCATATTGACAGTGCTCACAGCGATAATGTCCATGGTGACATTGCCCATGGTGGAATTGCACACAATGCCATTTCCAACAGTGACAGTGCTCACGCTGAGAGTTGTCATGGTGATAGTGCCCATGGTGACAGTGCACATGGTCATACTGCCAATGGTTAAATTACTCATGGTGACAGTACTCATGGTTGCAGTACCCATGGTGACAGTGCTCAAAATGGCAGTTCCCATGGTGACATTGCCCATGGTGACATTGCCTATGGTGACACTTCTCACGGTGACATTTCCCATGGTGACATGGCTCATGGTGACACACCACATTGTGCCAGTGCCCATGGTGACAGTGTTCACAGTGAAAGTGCTCATGGTAATACTGTTTACTTTGAGAGTGCCCAAGGTGAAAATACACATGGTGACATTACTCATTGAGAAATTGCCCATGGTTACAATTCTCATAGCAACAGTTATGGTGACAGTGCTCATGGTGGCACTGCCCTGGGTGACAGTGCTCGTGGTGTCAGTGCTCATGGTGACAGTGCTCATGATGAGAGTGCCTATGTTGTTAATTCCCATGGTGACACTTCTCACAGTGACACTGACAATGGTTACAGGTCACATGTTGGCCGTGCCCTTGGTGACAGTGCCCATGCAGACAGTACTTATGGTGACAGTGTTATCGGTGATAGTGCCCATGGTGAGAGTGCACATGGTGGTAGTGCACATGGTGGCACTGAAGAATGGTGACAGGGCTCATGGTGACAGTGCTCAAGGTAAAAACCCATGCTGACAGTACTCACAGAGACACTGCTCATAGTGGCAGTAACCATGGTGACAGTTCGCACAGTGACAGTGCCCACTGTAGGAGTGCCCATGGAGACATTGCTCATGGTGACACTGACCACGGTGACATTGCCTATGGTGACAGTGCTCATGATGACAGAGCCCATGTTGACTCTGACCACAGTGAGAATGCTCACGGTGATAGTGCCAATGGTGACAGCACTCATGTTGACAGCACGCATTGTGCAAGGTGCCATGGTGACAGTGACCATGGTGAGAGATCTCACGGTGATAGCACTCACGGTAATAGTCCTGATGGTGACAGTGCAAATGGTGACAATACAGAGGGTGACAGTACTCATGGTGAAAATACCCATGCTAGCAGTTCTCATAGTGACAGTGCTCATGGGGGAAGTGCCCATGCTGACAGTGCTCATTGTGGCAGTGCTCATGGTGACAGTACCGATGAGGCCAGTGATTATGGTGATGGTGTTCACAGTGGCTGTGCTCATGGAGATAGTGCTCACGGTGACCGTGCCCATGATGACAGTGCCCAGGGTGACAGTGCTCACGGGGAAAGTGCCAATGAGAACATTAACCATGGTGATAGTGCCCCTGGTGACACGGCCCACAGTGACATTGCTCATGGTGATAGTGCCTTTGGTGACAGTGCTCATGGTGAAATTGCCCTTCCTGACAATGCTCATGGTGACATTGCCCTTCGAGATAGTACCCATGTTGACAGTGCCCATGGTGACGTGCTCATGTTGACAGTGCTCACAGTGATAGTGCCCATGGTGACATTGCCCATGGTGGAAGTGCCCACGGTGCCCTTGCCAACAGTGACAGTGCCCACGCTGACAGTTCTCATTGTGATAGTGCCCATGGTGACAGTACACATGGTGATAATCGCAATGGTGACAGTGCTCATGGTGACAGTGCTCATGGTTGCAATACCCATGGTGACAGTGCTCAAAATGACAGTGACAGTGGTGGCAGTGACCATGGTGACAGTGCCCACGGTGACATCGCCTATAGTGACACTTCTCACGGTGACATTGCCAATGGTGACAGGGCTCATATTGACGTGCTTATATTGACAGTGCTCACAGTGATAGTGCCCATGGTGACATTGCCCATGGTGGAATTGCACACAATGCCAGTTCCCACAGTGACAGTGCTCATGCTGAGAGTTGTCATGGTGATAGTGCCCATGGTGACAGTGCACATGGTCATACTGCCAATGGTGACAGTACTCATGGTTGCAGTACCCATGGTGACAGTGTGCAAAATGGCATTTCCCGTGGTGGCATTGCCCATGGTGACATTGCCTAAGGTGACACATCTCACGGTGACATTTCCCATGGTGACATTGCTCAAGGTGACACACGACATTGTGCCAGTGCCCATGGTGACAGTGCACATTGTGATACTCGCAATGGTGACAGTGCTCATGGTGACAGCGCTCATGGTGGCAGTACCCAAGGTGACAGTGCTCACAGTGACAGTGCCCACTGTATGAGTGCCCATGTTGACAGTGCTCATGGTGACACTGACCATGGTGACATTGCCTATGGTGACAGTGCTCATGGTGACAGTGGCCATGGTGACACTGACCACAGTGAGAATGCTCACAGTGATAGTGCCAATGGTGCCAGCACTCATGTTGACAGCCCCCATTGTGCAAGTTGCCATGGTGACAGTGACCATGGTGAGAGATCTCACGGTGATAGCGCTCACGGTAATAGTCCTCATGGTGACAGTGCAAATGGTGACAATACACAGGGTGACAGTACACATGGTGAAAATACCCATGCTAGCAGTTCTCATAGTGACAGTGCTCATGGGGGATGTGCCCATGATGACAGTGCTCATTGTGGCAGTGCTCATGGTGACAGTACCGATGAGGCCAGTGATTATGGTGATGGTGTTCACAGTGGCTGTGCTCATGGAGATAGTGCTCACGGTGACCGTGCCCATGATGACAGTGCCCAGGGAGACAGTGCACACGGGGAAATTGCCAATGATAACATTAACCATGGTGATAGTGCCCCTGGTGACACGGCCCACAGTGACATTGCTCATGGTGATAGTGCCATTTGTGACAGTGCTCACGGTGAAGTTGCCCATCCTGACAATGCTCATGGTGACATTGACCTTCGAGATAGTACCCATGTTGACAGTGCCCATGGTGACGTGCTCATGTTGACAGTGCTCAAAGTGATAGTGCCCATGGTGACATTGCCAAGAGTGACAGTGCCCATGCTGACAGTTCTCATTGTGATAGTGCCCATGGTGACAGTGCACATGGTGATACTTGCAATGGTGACAGTGCTCATGGTGACAGCGCTCATGGTTGCAGTACCCATGGTGACAGTGCTCAAAATGACAGTGACAGTGGTGGCAGTGACCATGGTGACAGTGCCCACGGTGACATTGCCTATAGTGACACTTCTCACAGTGACATTGCCCATGGTGACAGGGCTCATGTTGACGTGCTCATATTGACAGTGCTCACAGCGATAATGTCCATGGTGACATTGCCCATGGTGGAATTGCACACAATGCCATTTCCAACAGTGACAGTGCTCACGCTGAGAGTTGTCATGGTGATAGTGCCCATGGTGACAGTGCACATGGTCATACTGCCAATGGTTAAATTACTCATGGTGACAGTACTCATGGTTGCAGTACCCATGGTGACAGTGCTCAAAATGGCAGTTCCCATGGTGACATTGCCCATGGTGACATTGCCTATGGTGACACTTCTCACGGTGACATTTCCCATGGTGACATGGCTCATGGTGACACACCACATTGTGCCAGTGCCCATGGTGACAGTGTTCACAGTGAAAGTGCTCATGGTAATACTGTTTACTTTGAGAGTGCCCAAGGTGAAAATACACATGGTGACATTACTCATTGAGAAATTGCCCATGGTTACAATTCTCATAGCAACAGTTATGGTGACAGTGCTCATGGTGGCACTGCTCTGGGTGACAGTGCTCGTGGTGTCAGTGCTCATGGTGACAGTGCTCATGATGAGAGTGCCTATGTTGTTAATTCCCATGGTGACACTTCTCACAGTGACACTGACAATGGTTACAGGTCACATGTTGGCCGTGCCCTTGGTGACAGTGCCCATGCAGACAGTACTTATGGTGACAGTGTTATCGGTGATAGTGCCCATGGTGAGAGTGCACATGGTGGTAGTGCACATGGTGGCACTGAAGAATGGTGACAGGGCTCATGGTGACAGTGCTCACGGTAAAAACCCATGCTGACAGTACTCACAGAGACACTGCTCATAGTGGCAGTAACCATGGTGACAGTTCGCACAGTGACAGTGCCCACTGTAGGAGTGCCCATGGAGACATTGCTCATGGTGACACTGACCACGGTGACATTGCCTATGGTGACAGTGCTCATGGTGACAGAGCCCATGTTGACTCTGACCACAGTGAGAATGCTCACGGTGATAGTGCCAATGGTGACAGCACTCATGTTGACAGCACGCATTGTGCAAGGTGCCATGGTGACAGTGACCATGGTGAGAGATCTCACGGTGATAGCACTCACGGTAATAGTCCTGATGGTGACAGTGCAAATGGTGACAATACAGAGGGTGACAGTACTCATGGTGAAAATACCCATGCTAGCAGTTCTCATAGTGACAGTGCTCATGGGGGAAGTGCCCATGCTGACAGTGCTCATTGTGGCAGTGCTCATGGTGACAGTACCGATGAGGCCAGTGATTATGGTGATGGTGTTCACAGTGGCTGTGCTCATGGAGATAGTGCTCACGGTGACCGTGCCCATGATGACAGTGCCCAGGGTGACAGTGCTCACGGGGAAAGTGCCAATGAGAACATTAACCATGGTGATAGTGCCCCTGGTGACACGGCCCACAGTGACATTGCTCATGGTGATAGTGCCATTGGTGACAGTGCTCATGGTGAAGTTGCCCATCCTGACAATGCTCATGGTGACATTGACCTTCGAGATAGTACCCATGGTGACAGTGCCCATGGTGACGTGCTCATGTTGACAGTGCTCACAGTGATAGTGCCCATGGTGACATTGCCCATGGTGGAAGTGCCCACGGTGCCCTTGCCTACAGTGACAGTGCCCACGCTGACAGTTCTTATTGTGATAGTGCCCATGGTGACAGTACACATGGTGATAATCGCAATGGTGACAGTGCTCATGGTGACAGTGCTCATGGTTGCAATACCCATGGTGACAGTGCTCAAAATGACAGTGACAGTGGTGGCAGTGACCATGGTGACAGTGCCCATGGTGACATCGCCTATAGTGACACTTCTCACGGTGACATTGCCCATGGTGACAGGGCTCATGTTGACGTGCTTATATTGACAGTGCTCACAGTGATTGTGCCCATGGTGACATTGCCCATGGTGGAATTGCACACAATGCCAGTTCCCACAGTGACAGTGCTCACGCTGAGAGTTGTCATGGTGATAGTGCCCATGGTGACAGTGCACATGGTCATACTGCCAATGGTGACAGTACTCATGGTTGCAGTACCCATGGTGACAGTGTGCAAAATGGCATTTCCCATGGTGACATTGCCCATGGTGACATTGCCTATGGTGACACATCTCACGGTGACATTTCCCATGGTGACATTGCTCAAGGTGACACACGACATTGTGCCAGTGCCCATGGTGACAGTGCACATTGTGATACTCGCAATGGTGACAGTGCTCATGGTGACAGCGCTCATGGTGGCAGTACCCAAGGTGACAGTGCTCACAGTGACAGTGCCCACTGTATGAGTGCCCATGTTGACAGTGCTCATGGTGCCACTGACCATGGTGACATTGCCTATGGTGACAGTGCTCATGGTGACAGAGCCCATGTTGACTCTGACCACAGTGAGAATGCTCACGGTGATAGTGCCAATGGTGACAGCACTCATGTTGACAGCACGCATTGTGCAAGGTGCCATGGTGACAGTGACCATGGTGAGAGAGCTCACGGTGATAGCACTCACGGTAATAGTCCTGATGGTGACAGTGCAAATGGTGACAATACAGAGGGTGACAGTACTCATGGTGAAAATACCCATGCTAGCAGTTTTCATAGTGACAGTGCTCATGGGGGAAGTGCCCATGCTGACAGTGCTCATTGTGGCAGTGCTCATGGTGACTGTACCGATGAGGCCAGTGATTATGGTGATGGTGTTCACAGTGGCTGTGCTCATGGAGATAGTGCTCATGGTGACCGTGCCCATGATGACAGTGCCCAGGGTGACAGTGCTCACGGGGAAAGTGCCAATGAGAACATTAACCATGGTGATAGTGCCCCTGGTGACACGGCCCACAGTGACATTGCTCTTGGTGATAGTGCCATTGGTGACAGTGCTCACGGTGAAGTTGCCCATCCTGACAATGCTCATGGTGACATTGACCTTCGAGATAGTACCCATGTTGACAGTGCCCATGGTGACGTGCTCATGTTGACAGTGCTCAAAGTGATAGTGCCCATGGTGACATTGCCAAGAGTGACAGTGCCCATGCTGACAGTTCTCATTGTGATAGTGCCCATGGTGACAGTGCACATGGTGATACTTGCAATGGTGACAGTGCTCATGGTGACAGCGCTCATGGTTGCAGTACCCATGGTGACAGTGCTCAAAATGACAGTGACAGTGGTGGCAGTGACCATGGTGACAGTGCCCACGGTGACATTGCCTATAGTGACACTTCTCACAGTGACATTGCCCATGGTGACAGGGCTCATGTTGACGTGCTCATATTGACAGTGCTCACAGCGATAATGTCCATGGTGACATTGCCCATGGTGGAATTGCACACAATGCCATTTCCAACAGTGACAGTGCTCACGCTGAGAGTTGTCATGGTGATAGTGCCCATGGTGACAGTGCACATGGTCATACTGCCAATGGTTAAATTACTCATGGTGACAGTACTCATGGTTGCAGTACCCATGGTGACAGTGCTCAAAATGGCAGTTCCCATGGTGACATTGCCCATGGTGACATTGCCTATGGTGACACTTCTCACGGTGACATTTCCCATGGTGACATGGCTCATGGTGAAACACCACATTGTGCCAGTGCCCATGGTGACAGTGTTCACAGTGAAAGTGCTCATGGTAATACTGTTTACTTTGAGAGTGCCCAAGGTGAAAATACACATGGTGACATTACTCATTGAGAAATTGCCCATGGTTACAATTCTCATAGCAACAGTTATGGTGACAGTGCTCATGGTGGCACTGCCCTGGGTGACAGTGCTCGTGGTGTCAGTGCTCATGGTGACAGTGCTCATGATGAGAGTGCCTATGTTGTTAATTCCCATGGTGACACTTCTCACAGTGACACTGACAATGGTTACAGGTCACATGTTGGCCGTGCCCTTGGTGACAGTGCCCATGAAGACAGTACTTATGGTGACAGTGTTATCGGTGATAGTGCCCATGGTGAGAGTGCACATGGTGGTAGTGCACATGGTGGCACTGAAGAATGGTGACAGTGCTCATGGTGACAGTGCTCACGGTAAAAACCCATGCTGACAGTACTCACAGAGACACTGCTCATAGTGGCAGTAACCATGGTGACAGTTCGCACAGTGACAGTGCCCACTGTAGGAGTGCCCATGGAGACATTGCTCATGGTGACACTGACCACGGTGACATTGCCTATGGTGACAGTGCTCATGATGACAGAGCCCATGTTGACTCTGACCACAGTGAGAATGCTCACGGTGATAGTGCCAATGGTGACAGCACTCATGTTGACAGCACGCATTGTGCAAGGTGCCATGGTGACAGTGACCATGGTGAGAGATCTCACGGTGATAGCACTCACGGTAATAGTCCTGATGGTGACAGTGCAAATGGTGACAATACAGAGGGTGACAGTACTCATGGTGAAAATACCCATGCTAGCAGTTCTCATAGTGACAGTGCTCATGGGGGAAGTGCCCATGCTGACAGTGCTCATTGTGGCAGTGCTCATGGTGACAGTACCGATGAGGCCAGTGATTATGGTGATGGTGTTCACAGTGGCTGTGCTCATGGAGATAGTGCTCACGGTGACCGTGCCCATGATGACAGTGCCCAGGGTGACAGTGCTCACGGGGAAAGTGCCAATGAGAACATTAACCATGGTGATAGTGCCCCTGGTGACACGGCCCACAGTGACATTGCTCATGGTGATAGTGCCTTTGGTGACAGTGCTCATGGTGAAATTGCCCTTCCTGACAATGCTCATGGTGACATTGCCCTTCGAGATAGTACCCATGTTGACAGTGCCCATGGTGACGTGCTCATGTTGACAGTGCTCACAGTGATAGTGCCCATGGTGACATTGCCCATGGTGGAAGTGCCCACGGTGCCCTTGCCAACAGTGACAGTGCCCACGCTGACAGTTCTCATTGTGATAGTGCCCATGGTGACAGTACACATGGTGATAATCGCAATGGTGACAGTGCTCATGGTGACAGTGCTCATGGTTGCAATACCCATGGTGACAGTGCTCAAAATGACAGTGACAGTGGTGGCAGTGACCATGGTGACAGTGCCCACGGTGACATCGCCTATAGTGACACTTCTCACGGTGACATTGCCAATGGTGACAGGGCTCATGTTGACGTGCCTATATTGACAGTGCTCACAGTGATAGTGCCCATGGTGACATTGCCCATGGTGGAATTGCACACAATGCCAGTTCCCACAGTGACAGTGCTCATGCTGAGAGTTGTCATGGTGATAGTGCCCATGGTGACAGTGCACATGGTCATACTGCCAATGGTGACAGTACTCATGGTTGCAGTACCCATGGTGACAGTGTGCAAAATGGCATTTCCCGTGGTGGCATTGCCCATGGTGACATTGCCTAAGGTGACACATCTCACGGTGACATTTCCCATGGTGACATTGCTCAAGGTGACACACGACATTGTGCCAGTGCCCATGGTGACAGTGCACATTGTGATACTCGCAATGGTGACAGTGCTCATGGTGACAGCGCTCATGGTGGCAGTACCCAAGGTGACAGTGCTCACAGTGACAGTGCCCACTGTATGAGTGCCCATGTTGACAGTGCTCATGGTGACACTGACCATGGTGACATTGCCTATGGTGACAGTGCTCATGGTGACAGTGGCCATGGTGACACTGACCACAGTGAGAATGCTCACAGTGATAGTGCCAATGGTGCCAGCACTCATGTTGACAGCCCCCATTGTGCAAGTTGCCATGGTGACAGTGACCATGGTGAGAGATCTCACGGTGATAGCGCTCACGGTAATAGTCCTCATGGTGACAGTGCAAATGGTGACAATACACAGGGTGACAGTACACATGGTGAAAATACCCATGCTAGCAGTTCTCATAGTGACAGTGCTCATGGGGGATGTGCCCATGATGACAGTGCTCATTGTGGCAGTGCTCATGGTGACAGTACCGATGAGGCCAGTGATTATGGTGATGGTGTTCACAGTGGCTGTGCTCATGGAGATAGTGCTCACGGTGACCGTGCCCATGATGACAGTGCCCAGGGAGACAGTGCACACGGGGAAATTGCCAATGATAACATTAACCATGGTGATAGTGCCCCTGGTGACACGGCCCACAGTGACATTGCTCATGGTGATAGTGCCATTGGTGACAGTGCTCACGGTGAAGTTGCCCATCCTGACAATGCTCATGGTGACATTGACCTTCGAGATAGTACCGATGTTGACAGTGCCCATGGTGACGTGCTCATGTTGACAGTGCTCAAAGTGATAGTGCCCATGGTGACATTGCCAAGAGTGACAGTGCCCATGCTGACAGTTCTCATTGTGATAGTGCCCATGGTGACAGTGCACATGGTGATACTTGCAATGGTGACAGTGCTCATGGTGACAGCGCTCATGGTTGCAGTACCCATGGTGACAGTGCTCAAAATGACAGTGACAGTGGTGGCAGTGACCATGGTGACAGTGCCCACGGTGACATTGCCTATAGTGACACTTCTCACATTGACATTGCCCATGGTGACAGGGCTCATGTTGACGTGCTCATATTGACAGTGCTCACAGCGATAATGTCCATGGTGACATTGCCCATGGTGGAATTGCACACAATGCCATTTCCAACAGTGACAGTGCTCACGCTGAGAGTTGTCATGGTGATAGTGCCCATGGTGACAGTGCACATGGTCATACTGCCAATGGTTAAATTACTCATGGTGACAGTACTCATGATTGCAGTACCCATGGTGACAGTGCTCAAAATGGCAGTTCCCATGGTGACATTGCCCATGGTGACATTGCCTATGGTGACACTTCTCACGGTGACATTTCCCATGGTGACATGGCTCATGGTGACACACCACATTGTGCCAGTGCCCATGGTGACAGTGTTCACAGTGAAAGTGCTCATGGTAATACTGTTTACTTTGAGAGTGCCCAAGGTGAAAATACACATGGTGACATTACTCATTGAGAAATTGCCCATGGTTACAATTCTCATAGCAACAGTTATGGTGACAGTGCTCATGGTGGCACTGCCCTGGGTGACAGTGCTCGTGGTGTCAGTGCTCATGGTGACAGTGCTCATGATGAGAGTGCCTATGTTGTTAATTCCCATGGTGACACTTCTCACAGTGACACTGACAATGGTTACAGGTCACATGTTGGCCGTGCCCTTGGTGACAGTGCCCATGCAGACAGTACTTATGGTGACAGTGTTATCGGTGATAGTGCCCATGGTGAGAGTGCACATGGTGGTAGTGCACATGGTGGCACTGAAGAATGGTGACAGGGCTCATGGTGACAGTGCTCACGGTAAAAACCCATGCTGACAGTACTCACAGAGACACTGCTCATAGTGGCAGTAACCATGGTGACAGTTCGCACAGTGACAGTGCCCACTGTAGGAGTGCCCATGGAGACATTGCTCATGGTGACACTGACCACGGTGACATTGCCTATGGTGACAGTGCTCATGGTGACAGAGCCCATGTTGACTCTGACCACAGTGAGAATGCTCACGGTGAGAGTGCCAATGGTGACAGCACTCATGTTGACAGCACGCATTGTGCAAGGTGCCATGGTGACAGTGACCATGGTGAGAGATCTCACGGTGATAGCACTCACGGTAATAGTCCTGATGGTGACAGTGCAAATGGTGACAATACAGAGGGTGACAGTACTCATGGTGAAAATACCCATGCTAGCAGTTCTCATAGTGACAGTGCTCATGGGGGAAGTGCCCATGCTGACAGTGCTCATTGTGGCAGTGCTCATGGTGACAGTACCGATGAGGCCAGTGATTATGGTGATGGTGTTCACAGTGGCTGTGCTCATGGAGATAGTGCTCACGGTGACCGTGCCCATGATGACAGTGCCCAGGGTGACAGTGCTCACGGGGAAAGTGCCAATGAGAACATTAACCATGGTGATAGTGCCCCTGGTGACACGGCCCACAGTGACATTGCTCATGGTGATAGTGCCATTGGTGACAGTGCTCATGGTGAAGTTGCCCATCCTGACAATGCTCATGGTGACATTGCCCTTCGAGATAGTACCCATGGTGACAGTGCCCATGGTGACGTGCTCATGTTGACAGTGCTCACAGTGATAGTGCCCATGGTGACATTGCCCATGGTGGAAGTGCCCACGGTGCCCTTGCCAACAGTGACAGTGCCCACGCTGACAGTTCTTATTGTGATAGTGCCCATGGTGACAGTACACATGGTGATAATCGCAATGGTGACAGTGCTCATGGTGACAGTGCTCATGGTTGCAATACCCATGGTGACAGTGCTCAAAATGACAGTGACAGTGGTGGCAGTGACCATGGTGACAGTGCCCATGGTGACATCGCCTATAGTGACACTTCTCACGGTGACATTGCCCATGGTGACAGGGCTCATGTTGACGTGCTTATATTGACAGTGCTCACAGTGATTGTGCCCATGGTGACATTGCCCATGGTGGAATTGCACACAATGCCAGTTCCCACAGTGACAGTGCTCACGCTGAGAGTTGTCATGGTGATAGTGCCCATGGTGACAGTGCACATGGTCATACTGCCAATGGTGACAGTACTCATGGTTGCAGTACCCATGGTGACAGTGTGCAAAATGGCATTTCCCATGGTGACATTGCCCATGGTGACATTGCCTATGGTGACACATCTCACGGTGACATTTCCCATGGTGACATTGCTCAAGGTGACACACGACATTGTGCCAGTGCCCATGGTGACAGTGCACATTGTGATACTCGCAATGGTGACAGTGCTCATGGTGACAGCGCTCATGGTGGCAGTACCCAAGGTGACAGTGCTCACAGTGACAGTGCCCACTGTATGAGTGCCCATGTTGACAGTGCTCATGGTGCCACTGACCATGGTGACATTGCCTATGGTGACAGTGCTCATGGTGACAGAGCCCATGTTGACTCTGACCACAGTGAGAATGCTCACGGTGATAGTGCCAATGGTGACAGCACTCATGTTGACAGCACGCATTGTGCAAGGTGCCATGGTGACAGTGACCATGGTGAGAGATCTCACGGTGATAGCACTCACGGTAATAGTCCTGATGGTGACAGTGCAAATGGTGACAATACAGAGGGTGACAGTACTCATGGTGAAAATACCCATGCTAGCAGTTCTCATAGTGACAGTGCTCATGGGGGAAGTGCCCATGCTGACAGTGCTCATTGTGGCAGTGCTCATGGTGACAGTACCGATGAGGCCAGTGATTATGGTGATGGTGTTCACAGTGGCTGTGCTCATGGAGATAGTGCTCACGGTGACCGTGCCCATGATGACAGTGCCCAGGGTGACAGTGCTCACGGGGAAAGTGCCAATGAGAACATTAACCATGGTGATAGTGCCCCTGGTGACACGGCCCACAGTGACATTGCTCATGGTGATAGTGCCATTGGTGACAGTGCTCACGGTGAAGTTGCCCATCCTGACAATGCTCATGGTGACATTGACCTTCGAGATTGTACCCATGTTGACAGTGCCCATGGTGACGTGCTCATGTTGACAGTGCTCACAGTGATAGTGCCCATGGTGACATTGCCAAGAGTGACAGTGCCCATGCTGACAGTTCTCATTGTGATAGTGCCCATGGTGACAGTGCACATGGTGATAATTGCAATGGTGACAGCGCTCATGGTTGCAGTACCCATGGTGACAGTGCTCAAAATGACAGTGACAGTGGTGGCAGTGACCATGGTGACAGTGCCCACGGTGACATTGCCTATAGTGACACTTCTCACAGTGACATTGCCCATGGTGACAGGGCTCATGTTGACGTGCTCATATTGACAGTGCTCACAGCGATAATGTCCATGGTGACATTGCCCATGGTGGAATTGCACACAATGCCATTTCCAACAGTGACAGTGCTCACGCTGAGAGTTGTCATGGTGATAGTGCCCATGGTGACAGTGCACATGGTCATACTGCCAATGGTTAAATTACTCATGGTGACAGTACTCATGGTTGCAGTACCCATGGTGACAGTGCTCAAAATGGCAGTTCCCATGGTGACATTGCCCATGGTGACATTGCCTATGGTGACACTTCTCACGGTGACATTTCCCATGGTGACATGGCTCATGGTGACACACCACATTGTGCCAGTGCCCATGGTGACAGTGTTCACAGTGAAAGTGCTCATGGTAATACTGTTTACTTTGAGAGTGCCCAAGGTGAAAATACACATGGTGACATTACTCATTGAGAAATTGCCCATGGTTACAATTCTCATAGCAACAGTTATGGTGACAGTGCTCATGGTGGCACTGCCCTGGGTGACAGTGCTCGTGGTGTCAGTGCTCATGGTGACAGTGCTCATGATGAGAGTGCCTATGTTGTTAATTCCCATGGTGACACTTCTCACAGTGACACTGACAATGGTTACAGGTCACATGTTGGCCGTGCCCTTGGTGACAGTGCCCATGAAGACAGTACTTATGGTGACAGTGTTATCGGTGATAGTGCCCATGGTGAGAGTGCACATGGTGGTAGTGCACATGGTGGCACTGAAGAATGGTGACAGGGCTCATGGTGACAGTGCTCACGGTAAAAACCCATGCTGACAGTACTCACAGAGACACTGCTCATAGTGGCAGTAACCATGGTGACAGTTCGCACAGTGACAGTGCCCACTGTAGGAGTGCCCATGGAGACATTGCTCATGGTGACACTGACCACGGTGACATTGCCTATGGTGACAGTGCTCATGGTGACAGAGCCCATGTTGACTCTGACCACAGTGAGAATGCTCACGGTGATAGTGCCAATGGTGACAGCACTCATGTTGACAGCACGCATTGTGCAAGGTGCCATGGTGACAGTGACCATGGTGAGAGATCTCACGGTGATAGCACTCACGGTAATAGTCCTGATGGTGACAGTGCAAATGGTGACAATACAGAGGGTGACAGTACTCATGGTGAAAATACCCATGCTAGCAGTTCTCATAGTGACAGTGCTCATGGGGGAAGTGCCCATGCTGACAGTGCTCATTGTGGCAGTGCTCATGGTGACAGTACCGATGAGGCCAGTGATTATGGTGATGGTGTTCACAGTGGCTGTGCTCATGGAGATAGTGCTCACGGTGACCGTGCCCATGATGACAGTGCCCAGGGTGACAGTGCTCACGGGGAAAGTGCCAATGAGAACATTAACCATGGTGATAGTGCCCCTGGTGACACGGCCCACAGTGACATTGCTCATGGTGATAGTGCCATTGGTGACAGTGCTCATGGTGAAATTGCCCTTCCTGACAATGCTCATGGTGACATTGCCCTTCGAGATAGTACCCATGTTGACAGTGCCCATGGTGACGTGCTCATGTTGACAGTGCTCACAGTGATAGTGCCCATGGTGACATTGCCCATGGTGGAAGTGCCCACGGTGCCCTTGCCAACAGTGACAGTGCCCACGCTGACAGTTCTCATTGTGATAGTGCCCATGGTGACAGTACACATGGTGATAATCGCAATGGTGACAGTGCTCATGGTGACAGTGCTCATGGTTGCAATACCCATGGTGACAGTGCTCAAAATGACAGTGACAGTGGTGGCAGTGACCATGGTGACAGTGCCCACGGTGACATCGCCTATAGTGACACTTCTCACGGTGACATTGCCAATGGTGACAGGGCTCATGTTGACGTGCTTATATTGACAGTGCTCACAGTGATAGTGCCCATGGTGACATTGCCCATGGTGGAATTGCACACAATGCCAGTTCCCACAGTGACAGTGCTCATGCTGAGAGTTGTCATGGTGATAGTGCCCATGGTGACAGTGCACATGGTCATACTGCCAATGGTGACAGTACTCATGGTTGCAGTACCCATGGTGACAGTGTGCAAAATGGCATTTCCCGTGGTGGCATTGCCCATGGTGACATTGCCTAAGGTGACACATCTCACGGTGACATTTCCCATGGTGACATTGCTCAAGGTGACACACGACATTGTGCCAGTGCCCATGGTGACAGTGCACATTGTGATACTCGCAATGGTGACAGTGCTCATGGTGACAGCGCTCATGGTGGCAGTACCCAAGGTGACAGTGCTCACAGTGACAGTGCCCACTGTATGAGTGCCCATGTTGACAGTGCTCATGGTGACACTGACCATGGTGACATTGCCTATGGTGACAGTGCTCATGGTGACAGTGGCCATGGTGACACTGACCACAGTGAGAATGCTCACAGTGATAGTGCCAATGGTGCCAGCACTCATGTTGACAGCCCCCATTGTGCAAGTTGCCATGCTGACAGTGACCATGGTGAGAGATCTCACGGTGATAGCGCTCACGGTAATAGTCCTCATGCTGACGGTGCAAATGGTGACAATACACAGGGTGACAGTACACATGGTGAAAATACCCATGCTAGCAGTTCTCATAGTGACAGTGATCATGGGGGATGTGCCCATGATGACAGTGCTCATTGTGGCAGTGCTCATGGTGACAGTACCGATGAGGCCAGTGATTATGGTGATGGTGTTCACAGTGGCTGTGCTCATGGAGATAGTGCTCACGGTGACCGTGCCCATGATGACAGTGCCCAGGGAGACAGTGCACACGGGGAAATTGCCAATGATAACATTAACCATGGTGATAGTGCCCCTGGTGACACGGCCCACAGTGACATTGCTCATGGTGATAGTGCCATTGGTGACAGTGCTCACGGTGAAGTTGCCCATCCTGACAATGCTCATGGTGACATTGACCTTCGAGATAGTACCGATGTTGACAGTGCCCATGGTGACGTGCTCATGTTGACAGTGCTCAAAGTGATAGTGCCCATGGTGACATTGCCAAGAGTGACAGTGCCCATGCTGACAGTTCTCATTGTGATAGTGCCCATGGTGACAGTGCACATGGTGATACTTGCAATGGTGACAGTGCTCATGGTGACAGCGCTCATGGTTGCAGTACCCATGGTGACAGTGCTCAAAATGACAGTGACAGTGGTGGCAGTGACCATGGTGACAGTGCCCACGGTGACATTGCCTATAGTGACACTTCTCACAGTGACATTGCCCATGGTGACAGGGCTCATGTTGACGTGCTCATATTGACAGTGCTCACAGCGATAATGTCCATGGTGACATTGCCCATGGTGGAATTGCACACAATGCCATTTCCAACAGTGACAGTGCTCACGCTGAGAGTTGTCATGGTGATAGTGCCCATGGTGACAGTGCACATGGTCATACTGCCAATGGTTAAATTACTCATGGTGACAGTACTCATGGTTGCAGTACCCATGGTGACAGTGCTCAAAATGGCAGTTCCCATGGTGACATTGCCCATGGTGACATTGCCTATGGTGACACTTCTCACGGTGACATTTCCCATGGTGACATGGCTCATGGTGACACACCACATTGTGCCAGTGCCCATGGTGACAGTGTTCACAGTGAAAGTGCTCATGGTAATACTGTTTACTTTGAGAGTGCCCAAGGTGAAAATACACATGGTGACATTACTCATTGAGAAATTGCCCATGGTTACAATTCTCATAGCAACAGTTATGGTGACAGTGCTCATGGTGGCACTGCCCTGGGTGACAGTGCTCGTGGTGTCAGTGCTCATGGTGACAGTGCTCATGATGAGAGTGCCTATGTTGTTAATTCCCATGGTGACACTTCTCACAGTGACACTGACAATGGTTACAGGTCACATGTTGGCCGTGCCCTTGGTGACAGTGCCCATGCAGACAGTACTTATGGTGACAGTGTTATCGGTGATAGTGCCCATGGTGAGAGTGCACATGGTGGTAGTGCACATGGTGGCACTGAAAAATGGTGACAGGGCTCATGGTGACAGTGCTCACGGTAAAAACCCATGCTGACAGTACTCACAGAGACACTGCTCATAGTGGCAGTAACCATGGTGACAGTTCGCGCAGTGACAGTGCCCACTGTAGGAGTGCCCATGGAGACATTGCTCATGGTGACACTGACCACGGTGACATTGCCTATGGTGACAGTGCTCATGGTGACAGAGCCCATGTTGACTCTGACCACAGTGAGAATGCTCACGGTGATAGTGCCAATGGTGACAGCACTCATGTTGACAGCACGCATTGTGCAAGGTGCCATGGTGACAGTGACCATGGTGAGAGATCTCACGGTGATAGCACTCACGGTAATAGTCCTGATGGTGACAGTGCAAATGGTGACAATACAGAGGGTGACAGTACTCATGGTGAAAATACCCATGCTAGCAGTTCTCATAGTGACAGTGCTCATGGGGGAAGTGCCCATGCTGACAGTGCTCATTGTGGCAGTGCTCATGGTGACAGTACCGATGAGGCCAGTGATTATGGTGATGGTGTTCACAGTGGCTGTGCTCATGGAGATAGTGCTCACGGTGACCGTGCCCATGATGACAGTGCCCAGGGTGACAGTGCTCACGGGGAAAGTGCCAATGAGAACATTAACCATGGTGATAGTGCCCCTGGTGACACGGCCCACAGTGACATTGCTCATGGTGATAGTGCCATTGGTGACAGTGCTCATGGTGAAGTTGCCCATCCTAACAATGCTCATGGTGACATTGACCTTCGAGATAGTACCCATGGTGACAGTGCCCATGGTGACGTGCTCATGTTGACAGTGCTCACAGTGATAGTGCCCATGGTGACATTGCCCAAGGTGGAAGTGCCCACGGTGCCCTTGCCAACAGTGACAGTGCCCACGCTGACAGTTCTTATTGTGATAGTGCCCATGGTGACAGTACACATGGTGATAATCGCAATGGTGACAGTGCTCATGGTGACAGTGCTCATGGTTGCAATACCCATGGTGACAGTGCTCAAAATGACAGTGACAGTGGTGGCAGTGACCATGGTGACAGTGCCCATGGTGACATCGCCTATAGTGACACTTCTCACGGTGACATTGCCCATGGTGACAGGGCTCATGTTGACGTGCTTATATTGACAGTGCTCACAGTGATTGTGCCCATGGTGACATTGCCCATGGTGGAATTGCACACAATGCCAGTTCCCACAGTGACAGTGCTCACGCTGAGAGTTGTCATGGTGATAGTGCCCATGGTGACAGTGCACATGGTCATACTGCCAATGGTGACTGTACTCATGGTTGCAGTACCCATGGTGACAGTGTGCAAAATGGCATTTCCCATGGTGACATTGCCCATGGTGACATTGCCTATGGTGACACATCTCACGGTGACATTTCCCATGGTGACATTGCTCAAGGTGACACACGACATTGTGCCAGTGCCCATGGTGACAGTGCACATTGTGATACTCGCAATGGTGACAGTGCTCATGGTGACAGCGCTCATGGTGGCAGTACCCAAGGTGACAGTGCTCACAGTGACAGTGCCCACTGTATGAGTGCCCATGTTGACAGTGCTCATGGTGCCACAGACCATGGTGACATTGCCTATGGTGACAGTGCTCATGGTGACAGAGCCCATGTTGACTCTGACCACAGTGAGAATGCTCACGGTGATAGTGCCAATGGTGACAGCACTCATGTTGACAGCACGCATTGTGCAAGGTGCCATGGTGACAGTGACCATGGTGAGAGATCTCACGGTGATAGCACTCACGGTAATAGTCCTGATGGTGACAGTGCAAATGGTGACAATACAGAGGGTGACAGTACTCATGGTGAAAATACCCATGCTAGCAGTTCTCATAGTGACAGTGCTCATGGGGGAAGTGCCCATGCTGACAGTGCTCATTGTGGCAGTGCTCATGGTGACAGTACCGATGAGGCCAGTGATTATGGTGATGGTGTTCACAGTGGCTGTGCTCATGGAGATAGTGCTCACGGTGACCGTGCCCATGATGACAGTGCCCAGGGTGACAGTGCTCACGGGGAAAGTGCCAATGAGAACATTAACCATGGTGATAGTGCCCCTGGTGACACGGCCCACAGTGACATTGCTCATGGTGATAGTGCCATTGGTGACAGTGCTCACGGTGAAGTTGCCCATCCTGACAATGCTCATGGTGACATTGACCTTCGAGATTGTACCGATGTTGACAGTGCCCATGGTGACGTGCTCATGTTGACAGTGCTCACAGTGATAGTGCCCATGGTGACATTGCCAAGAGTGACAGTGCCCATGCTGACAGTTCTCATTGTGATAGTGCCCATGGTGACAGTGCACATGGTGATAATTGCAATGGTGACAGTGCTCATGGTGACAGCGCTCATGGTTGCAGTACCCATGGTGACAGTGCTCAAAATGACAGTGACAGTGGTGGCAGTGACCATGGTGACAGTGCCCACGGTGACATTGCCTATAGTGACACTTCTCACAGTGACATTGCCCATGGTGACAGGGCTCATGTTGACGTGCTCATATTGACAGTGCTCACAGCGATAATGTCCATGGTGACATTGCCCATGGTGGAATTGCACACAATGCCATTTCCAACAGTGACAGTGCTCACGCTGAGAGTTGTCATGGTGATAGTGCCCATGGTGACAGTGCACATGGTCATACTGCCAATGGTTAAATTACTCATGGTGACAGTACTCATGGTTGCAGTACCCATGGTGACAGTGCTCAAAATGGCAGTTCCCATGGTGACATTGCCCATGGTGACATTGCCTATGGTGACACTTCTCACGGTGACATTTCCCATGGTGACATGGCTCATGGTGACACACCACATTGTGCCAGTGCCCATGGTGACAGTGTTCACAGTGAAAGTGCTCATGGTAATACTGTTTACTTTGAGAGTGCCCAAGGTGAAAATACACATGGTGACATTACTCATTGAGAAATTGCCCATGGTTACAATTCTCATAGCAACAGTTATGGTGACAGTGCTCATGGTGGCACTGCCCTGGGTGACAGTGCTCGTGGTGTCAGTGCTCATGGTGACAGTGCTCATGATGAGAGTGCCTATGTTGTTAATTCCCATGGTGACACTTCTCACAGTGACACTGACAATGGTTACAGGTCACATGTTGGCCGTGCCCTTGGTGACAGTGCCCATGAAGACAGTACTTATGGTGACAGTGTTATCGGTGATAGTGCCCATGGTGAGAGTGCACATGGTGGTAGTGCACATGGTGGCACTGAAGAATGGTGACAGGGCTCATGGTGACAGTGCTCACGGTAAAAACCCATGCTGACAGTACTCACAGAGACACTGCTCATAGTGGCAGTAACCATGGTGACAGTTCGCACAGTGACAGTGCCCACTGTAGGAGTGCCCATGGAGACATTGCTCATGGTGACACTGACCACGGTGACATTGCCTATGGTGACAGTGCTCATGGTGACAGAGCCCATGTTGACTCTGACCACAGTGAGAATGCTCACGGTGATAGTGCCAATGGTGACAGCACTCATGTTGACAGCACGCATTGTGCAAGGTGCCATGGTGACAGTGACCATGGTGAGAGATCTCACGGTGATAGCACTCACGGTAATAGTCCTGATGGTGACAGTGCAAATGGTGACAATACAGAGGGTGACAGTACTCATGGTGAAAATACCCATGCTAGCAGTTCTCATAGTGACAGTGCTCATGGGGGAAGTGCCCATGCTGACAGTGCTCATTGTGGCAGTGCTCATGGTGACAGTACCGATGAGGCCAGTGATTATGGTGATGGTGTTCACAGTGGCTGTGCTCATGGAGATAGTGCTCACGGTGACCGTGCCCATGATGACAGTGCCCAGGGTGACAGTGCTCACGGGGAAAGTGCCAATGAGAACATTAACCATGGTGATAGTGCCCCTGGTGACACGGCCCACAGTGACATTGCTCATGGTGATAGTGCCTTTGGTGACAGTGCTCATGGTGAAATTGCCCTTCCTGACAATGCTCATGGTGACATTGCCCTTCGAGATAGTACCCATGTTGACAGTGCCCATGGTGACGTGCTCATGTTGACAGTGCTCACAGTGATAGTGCCCATGGTGACATTGCCCATGGTGGAAGTGCCCACGGTGCCCTTGCCAACAGTGACAGTGCCCACGCTGACAGTTCTCATTGTGATAGTGCCCATGGTGACAGTACACATGGTGATAATCGCAATGGTGACAGTGCTCATGGTGACAGTGCTCATGGTTGCAATACCCATGGTGACAGTGCTCAAAATGACAGTGACAGTGGTGGCAGTGACCATGGTGACAGTGCCCACGGTGACATCGCCTATAGTGACACTTCTCACGGTGACATTGCCAATGGTGACAGGGCTCATGTTGACGTGCTTATATTGACAGTGCTCACAGTGATAGTGCCCATGGTGACATTGCCCATGGTGGAATTGCACACAATGCCAGTTCCCACAGTGACAGTGCTCATGCTGAGAGTTGTCATGGTGATAGTGCCCATGGTGACAGTGCACATGGTCATACTGCCAATGGTGACAGTACTCATGGTTGCAGTACCCATGGTGACAGTGTGCAAAATGGCATTTCCCGTGGTGGCATTGCCCATGGTGACATTGCCTAAGGTGACACATCTCACGGTGACATTTCCCATGGTGACATTGCTCAAGGTGACACACGACATTGTGCCAGTGCCCATGGTGACAGTGCACATTGTGATACTCGCAATGGTGACAGTGCTCATGGTGACAGCGCTCATGGTGGCAGTACCCAAGGTGACAGTGCCCACTGTATGAGTGCCCATGTTGACAGTGCTCATGGTGCCACTGACCATGGTGACATTGCCTATGGTGACAGTGCTCATGGTGACAGTGGCCATGGTGACACTGACCACAGTGAGAATGCTCACAGTGATAGTGCCAATGGTGCCAGCACTCATGTTGACAGCCCCCATTGTGCAAGGTGCCATGGTGACAGTGACCATGGTGAGAGATCTCACGGTGATAGCGCTCACGGTAATAGTCCTCATGGTGACAGTGCAAATGGTGACAATACACAGGGTGACAGTACACATGGTGAAAATACCCATGGTAGCAGTTCTCATAGTGACAGTGCTCATGGGGGATGTGCCCATGCTGACAGTGCTCATTGTGGCAGTGCTCATGGTGACAGTACCGATGAGGCCAGTGATTATGGTGATGGTGTTCACAGTGGCTGTGCTCATGGAGATAGTGCTCACGGTGACCGTGCCCATGATGACAGTGCCCAGGGAGACAGTGCACACGGAGAAATTGCCAATGATAACATTAACCATGGTGATAGTGCCCCTGGTGACACGGCCCACAGTGACATTGCTCATGGTGATAGTGCCATTGGTGACAGTGCTCACGGTGAAGTTGCCCATCCTGACAATGCTCATGGTGACATTGACCTTCGAGATAGTACCCATGTTGACAGTGCCCATGGTGACGTGCTCATGTTGACAGTGCTCAAAGTGATAGTGCCCATGGTGACATTGCCAAGAGTGACAGTGCCCATGCTGACAGTTCTCATTGTGATAGTGCCCATGGTGACAGTGCACATGGTGATACTTGCAATGGTGACAGTGCTCATGGTGACAGCGCTCATGGTTGCAGTACCCATGGTGACAGTGCTCAAAATGACAGTGACAGTGGTGGCAGTGACCATGGTGACAGTGCCCACGGTGACATTGCCTATAGTGACACTTCTCACAGTGACATTGCCCATGGTGACAGGGCTCATGTTGACGTGCTCATATTGACAGTGCTCACAGCGATAATGTCCATGGTGACATTGCCCATGGTGGAATTGCACACAATGCCATTTCCAACAGTGACAGTGCTCACGCTGAGAGTTGTCATGGTGATAGTGCCCATGGTGACAGTGCACATGGTCATACTGCCAATGGTTAAATTACTCATGGTGACAGTACTCATGGTTGCAGTACCCATGGTGACAGTGCTCAAAATGGCAGTTCCCATGGTGACATTGCCCATGGTGACATTGCCTATGGTGAAACTTCTCACGGTGACATTCCCCATGGTGACATGGCTCATGGTGACACACCACATTGTGCCAGTGCCCATGGTGACAGTGTTCACAGTGAAAGTGCTCATGGTAATACTGTTTACTTTGAGAGTGCCCAAGGTGAAAATACACATGGTGACATTACTCATTGAGAAATTGCCCATGGTTACAATTCTCATAGCAACAGTTATGGTGACAGTGCTCACGGTGGCACTGCCATGGGTGACAGTGCTCGTGGTGTCAGTGCTCATGGTGACAGTGCTCATGATGAGAGTGCCTATGTTGTTAATTCCCATGGTGACACTTCTCACAGTGACACTGACAGTGGTTACAGGTCACATGTTGGCCGTGCCCTTGGTGACAGTGCCCATGCAGACAGTACTTATGGTGACAGTGTTATCGGTGATAGTGCCCATGGTGAGAGTGCACATGGTTGTAGTGCACATGGTGGCTCTGAAAAATGGTGAAAGGGCTCATGGTGACAGTGCTCACGGTAAAAACCCATGCTGACAGTAGTCACAGAGACACTGCTCATAGTGGCAGTAACCATGGTGACAGTTCGCACAGTGACAGTGCCCACTGTAGGAGTGCCCATGGAGACATTTCTCATGGTGTCACTGACCACGGTGACATTGCCTATGGTGACAGTGCTCATGGTGACAGAGCCCATGTTGACTCTGACCACAGTGAGAATGTTCACGGTGATAGTGCCAATGGTGACAGCACTCATGTTGACAGCACGCATTGTGCAAGGTGCCATGGTGACAGTGACCATGGTGAGAGATCTCACGGTGATAGCAGTCACGGTAATAGTCCTGATGGTGACAGTGCAAATGGTGGCAATACAGAGGGTGACAGTACTCATGGTGGAAATACCCATGCTAGCATTTCTCATAGTGACAGTGCTCATGGGGGAAGTGCCCATGCTGACAGTGCTCATTGTGGCAGTGCTCATGGTGACAGTACCGATGAGGCCAGTGATTATGGTGATGGTGTTCACAGTGGCTGTGCTCATGGAGATAGTGCTCACGGTGACCGTGCCCATGATGACAGTGCCCAGGGTGACAGTGCTCACGGGGAAAGTGCCAATGAGAACATTAACCATGGTGATAGTGCCCCTGGTGACACGGCCCACAGTGACATTGCTCATGGTGATAGTGCCATTGGTGACAGTGCTCACGGTGAAGTTGCCCATCCTGACAATGCTCATGGTGACATTGACCTTCGAGATAGTACCCATGTTGACAGTGCCCATGGTGACGTGCTCATGTTGACAGTGCTCAAAGTGATAGTGCCAATGGTGACATTGCCAAGAGTGACAGTGCCCATGCTGACAGTTCTCATTGTGATAGTGCCCATGGTGACAGTGCACATGGTGATACTTGCAATGGTGACAGTGCTCATGGTGACAGCGCTCATGGTTGCAGTACCCATGGTGACAGTGCTCAAAATGACAGTGACAGTGGTGGCAGTGACCATGGTGACAGTGCCCACGGTGACATTGCCTATAGTGACACTTCTCACAGTGACATTGCCCATGGTGACAGGGCTCATGTTGACGTGCTCATATTGACAGTGCTCACAGCGATAATGTCCATGGTGACATTGCCCATGGTGGAATTGCACACAATGCCATTTCCAACAGTGACAGTGCTCACGCTGAGAGTTGTCATGGTGATAGTGCCCATGGTGACAGTGCACATGGTCATACTGCCAATGGTTAAATTACTCATGGTGACAGTACTCATGGTTGCAGTACCCATGGTGACAGTGCTCAAAATGGCAGTTCCCATGGTGACATTGCCCATGGTGACATTGCCTATGGTGACACTTCTCACGGTGACATTTCCCATGGTGACATGGCTCATGGTGACACACCACATTGTGCCAGTGCCCATGGTGACAGTGTTCACAGTGAAAGTGCTCATGGTAATACTGTTTACTTTGAGAGTGCCCAAGGTGAAAATACACATGGTGACATTACTCATTGAGAAATTGCCCATGGTTACAATTCTCATAGCAACAGTTATGGTGACAGTGCTCATGGTGGCACTGCCCTGGGTGACAGTGCTCGTGGTGTCAGTGCTCATGGTGACAGTGCTCATGATGAGAGTGCCTATGTTGTTAATTCCCATGGTGACACTTCTCACAGTGACACTGACAATGGTTACAGGTCACATGTTGGCCGTGCCCTTGGTGACAGTGCCCATGAAGACAGTACTTATGGTGACAGTGTTATCGGTGATAGTGCCCATGGTGAGAGTGCACATGGTGGTAGTGCACATGGTGGCACTTAAGAATGGTGACAGGGCTCATGGTGACAGTGCTCACGGTAAAAACCCATGCTGACAGTACTCACAGAGACACTGCTCATAGTGGCAGTAACCATGGTGACAGTTCGCACAGTGACAGTGCCCACTGTAGGAGTGCCCATGGAGACATTGCTCATGGTGACACTGACCACGGTGACATTGCCTATGGTGACAGTGCTCATGGTGACAGAGCCCATGTTGACTCTGACCACAGTGAGAATGCTCACGGTGATAGTGCCAATGGTGACAGCACTCATGTTGACAGCACGCATTGTGCAAGGTGCCATGGTGACAGTGACCATGGTGAGAGATCTCACGGTGATAGCACTCACGGTAATAGTCCTGATGGTGACAGTGCAAATGGTGACAATACAGAGGGTGACAGTACTCATGGTGAAAATACCCATGCTAGCAGTTCTCATAGTGACAGTGCTCATGGGGGAAGTGCCCATGCTGACAGTGCTCATTGTGGCAGTGCTCATGGTGACAGTACCGATGAGGCCAGTGATTATGGTGATGGTGTTCACAGTGGCTGTGCTCATGGAGATAGTGCTCACGGTGACCGTGCCCATGATGACAGTGCCCAGGGTGACAGTGCTCACGGGGAAAGTGCCAATGAGAACATTAACCATGGTGATAGTGCCCCTGGTGACACGGCCCACAGTGACATTGCTCATGGTGATAGTGCCTTTGGTGACAGTGCTCATGGTGAAATTGCCCTTCCTGACAATGCTCATGGTGACATTGCCCTTCGAGATAATACCCATGTTGACAGTGCCCATGGTGACGTGCTCATGTTGACAGTGCTCACAGTGATAGTGCCCATGGTGACATTGCCCATGGTGGAAGTGCCCACGGTGCCCTTGCCAACAGTGACAGTGCCCACGCTGACAGTTCTCATTGTGATAGTGCCCATGGTGACAGTACACATGGTGATAAAAGCAATGGTGACAGTGCTCATGGTGACAGTGCTCATGGTTGCAATACCCATGGTGACAGTGCTCAAAATGACAGTGACAGTGGTGGCAGTGACCATGGTGACAGTGCCCATGGTGACATCGCCTATAGTGACACTTCTCACGGTGACATTGCCAATGGTGACAGGGCTCATGTTGACGTGCTTATATTGACAGTGCTCACAGTGATAGTGCCCATGGTGACATTGCCCATGGTGGAATTGCACACAATGCCAGTTCCCACAGTGACAGTGCTCATGCTGAGAGTTGTCATGGTGATAGTGCCCATGGTGACAGTGCACATGGTCATACTGCCAATGGTGACAGTACTCATGGTTGCAGTACCCATGGTGACAGTGTGCAAAATGGCATTTCCTGTGGTGGCATTGCCCATGGTGACATTGCCTAAGGTGACACATCTCACGGTGACATTTCCCATGGTGACATTGCTCAAGGTGACACACGACATTGTGCCAGTGCCCATGGTGACAGTGCACATTGTGATACTCGCAATGGTGACAGTGCTCATGGTGACAGCGCTCATGGTGGCAGTACCCAAGGTGACAGTGCTCACAGTGACAGTGCCCACTGTATGAGTGCCCATGTTGACAGTGCTCATGGTGACACTGACCATGGTGACATTGCCTATGGTGACAGTGCTCATGGGGACAGTGGCCATGGTGACACTGACCACAGTGAGAATGCTCACAGTGATAGTGCCAATGGTGCCAGCACTCATGTTGACAGCCCCCATTGTGCAAGTTGCCATGGTGACAGTGACCATGGTGAGAGATCTCACGGTGATAGCGCTCACGGTAATAGTCCTCATGGTGACAGTGCAAATGGTGACAATACACAGGGTGACAGTACACATGGTGAAAATACCCATGGTAGCAGTTCTCATAGTGACAGTGCTCATGGGGGATGTGCCCATGCTGACAGTGCTCATTGTGGCAGTGCTCATGGTGACAGTACCGATGAGGCCAGTGATTATGGTGATGGTGTTCACAGTGGCTGTGCTCATGGAGATAGTGCTCACGGTGACCGTGCCCATGATGACAGTGCCCAGGGAGACAGTGCACACGGGGAAATTGCCAATGATAACATTAACCATGGTGATAGTGCCCCTGGTGACACGGCCCACTGTGACATTGCTCATGGTGATAGTGCCATTGGTGACAGTGCTCACGGTGAAGTTGCCCATCCTGACAATGCTCATGGTGACATTGACCTTCGAGATAGTACCGATGTTGACAGTGCCCATGGTGACGTGCTCATGTTGACAGTGCTCAAAGTGATAGTGCCCATGGTGACATTGCCAAGAGTGACAGTGCCCATGCTGACAGTTCTCATTGTGATAGTGCCCATGGTGACAGTGCACATGGTGATACTTGCAATGGTGACAGTGCTCATGGTGACAGCGCTCATGGTTGCAGTACCCATGGTGACAGTGCTCAAAATGACAGTGACAGTGGTGGCAGTGACCATGGTGACAGTGCCCACGGTGACATTGCCTATAGTGACACTTCTCACAGTGACATTGCCCATGGTGACAGGGCTCATGTTGACGTGCTCATATTGACAGTGCTCACAGCGATAATGTCCATGGTGACATTGCCCATGGTGGAATTGCACACAATGCCATTTCCAACAGTGACAGTGCTCACGCTGAGAGTTGTCATGGTGATAGTGCCCATGGTGACAGTGCACATGGTCATACTGCCAATGGTTAAATTACTCATGGTGACAGTACTCATGGTTGCAGTACCCATGGTGACAGTGCTCAAAATGGCAGTTCCCATGGTGACATTGCCCATGGTGACATTGCCTATGGTGACACTTCTCACGGTGACATTTCCCATGGTGACATGGCTCATGGTGACACACCACATTGTGCCAGTGCCCATGGTGACAGTGTTCACAGTGAAAGTGCTCATGGTAATACTGTTTACTTTGAGAGTGCCCAAGGTGAAAATACACATGGTGACATTACTCATTGAGAAATTGCCCATGGTTACAATTCTCATAGCAACAGTTATGGTGACAGTGCTCATGGTGGCACTGCCCTGGGTGACAGAGCTCGTGGTGTCAGTGCTCATGGTGACAGTGCTCATGATGAGAGTGCCTATGTTGTTAATTCCCATGGTGACACTTCTCACAGTGACACTGACAATGGTTACAGGTCACATGTTGGCCGTGCCCTTGGTGACAGTGCCCATGCAGACAGTACTTATGGTGACAGTGTTATCGGTGATAGTGCCCATGGTGAGAGTGCACATGGTGGTAGTGCACATGGTGGCACTGAAAAATGGTGACAGGGCTCATGGTGACAGTGCTCACGGTAAAAACCCATGCTGACAGTACTCACAGAGACACTGCTCATAGTGGCAGTAACCATGGTGACAGTTCGCACAGTGACAGTGCCCACTGTAGGAGTGCCCATGGAGACATTGCTCATGGTGACACTGACCACGGTGACATTGCCTATGGTGACAGTGCTCATGGTGACAGAGCCCATGTTGACTCTGACCACAGTGAGAATGCTCACGGTGAGAGTGCCAATGGTGACAGCACTCATGTTGACAGCACGCATTGTGCAAGGTGCCATGGTGACAGTGACCATGGTGAGAGATCTCACGGTGATAGCACTCACGGTAATAGTCCTGATGGTGACAGTGCAAATGGTGACAATACAGAGGGTGACAGTACTCATGGTGAAAATACCCATGCTAGCAGTTCTCATAGTGACAGTGCTCATGGGGGAAGTGCCCATGCTGACAGTGCTCATTGTGGCAGTGCTCATGGTGACAGTACCGATGAGGCCAGTGATTATGGTGATGGTGTTCACAGTGGCTGTGCTCATGGAGATAGTGCTCACGGTGACCGTGCCCATGATGACAGTGCCCAGGGTGACAGTGCTCACGGGGAAAGTGCCAATGAGAACATTAACCATGGTGATAGTGCCCCTGGTGACACGGCCCACAGTGACATTGCTCATGGTGATAGTGCCATTGGTGACAGTGCTCACGGTGAAGTTGCCCATCCTGACAATGCTCATGGTGACATTGACCTTCGAGATAGTACCCATGGTGACAGTGCCCATGGTGACATGCTCATGTTGACAGTGCTCACAGTGATAGTGCCCATGGTGACATTGCCCATGGTGGAAGTGCCCACGGTGCCCTTGCCAACAGTGACAGTGCCCACGCTGACAGTTCTTATAGTGATAGTGCCCATGGTGACAGTACACATGGTGATAATCGCAATGGTGACAGTGCTCACGGTGACAGTGCTCATGGTTGCAATACCCATGGTGACAGTGCTCAAAATGACAGTGACAGTGGTGGCAGTGACCATGGTGACAGTGCCCATGGTGACATCGCCTATAGTGACACTTCTCACGGTGACATTGCCCATGGTGACAGGGCTCATGTTGACGTGCTTATATTGACAGTGCTCACAGTGATTGTGCCCATGGTGACATTGCCCATGGTGGAATTGCACACAATGCCAGTTCCCACAGTGACAGTGCTCACGCTGAGAGTTGTCATGGTGATAGTGCCCATGGTGACAGTGCACATGGTCATACTGCCAATGGTGACAGTACTCATGGTTGCAGTACCCATGGTGACAGTGTGCAAAATGGCATTTCCCATGGTGACATTGCCCATGGTGACATTGCCTATGGTGACACATCTCACGGTGACATTTCCCATGGTGACATTGCTCAAGGTGACACACGACATTGTGCCAGTGCCCATGGTGACAGGGCACATTGTGATACTCACAATGGTGACAGTGCTCATGGTGACAGCGCTAATGGTGGCAGTACCCAAGGTGACAGTGCTCACAGTGACAGTGCCCACTGTATGAGTGCCCATGTTGACAGTGCTCATGGTGCCACTGACCATGGTGACATTGCCTATGGTGACAGTGCTCATGGTGACAGAGCCCATGTTGACTCTGACCACAGTGAGAATGCTCACGGTGATAGTGCCAATGGTGACAGCACTCATGTTGACAGCACGCATTGTGCAAGGTGCCATGGTGACAGTGATCATGGTGAGAGATCTCACGGTGATAGCACTCACGGTAATAGTCCTGATGGTGACAGTGCAAATGGTGACAATACAGAGGGTGACAGTACTCATGGTGAAAATACCCATGCTAGCAGTTCTCATAGTGACAGTGCTCATGGGGGAAGTGCCCATGCTGACAGTGCTCATTGTGGCAGTGCTCATGGTGACAGTACCGATGAGGCCAGTGATTATGGTGATGGTGTTCACAGTGGCTGTGCTCATGGAGATAGTGCTCACGGTGACCGTGCCCATGATGACAGTGCCCAGGGTGACAGTGCTCACGGGGAAAGTGCCAATGAGAACATTAACCATGGTGATAGTGCCCCTGGTGACACGGCCCACAGTGACATTGCTCATGGTGATAGTGCCATTGGTGACAGTGCTCACGGTGAAGTTGCCCATCCTGACAATGCTCATGGTGACATTGACCTTCGAGATTGTACCCATGTTGACAGTGCCCATGGTGACGTGCTCATGTTGACAGTGCTCACAGTGATAGTGCCCATGGTGACATTGCCAAGAGTGACAGTGCCCATGCTGACAGTTCTCATTGTGATAGTGCCCATGGTGACAGTGCACATGGTGATAATTGCAATGGTGACAGTGCTCATGGTGACAGCGCTCATGGTTGCAGTACCCATGGTGACAGTGCTCAAAATGACAGTGACAGTGGTGGCAGTGACCATGGTGACAGTGCCCACGGTGACATCGCCTATAGTGACACTTCTCACGGTGACATTGCCAATGGTGACAGGGCTCATGTTGACGTGCTTATATTGACAGTGCTCACAGTGATAGTGCCCATGGTGACATTGCCCATGGTGGAATTGCACACAATGCCAGTTCCCACAGTGACAGTGCTCATGCTGAGAGTTGTCATGGTGATAGTGCCCATGGTGACAGTGCACATGGTCATACAGCCAATGGTGACAGTACTCATGGTTGCAGTACCCATGGTGACAGTGTGCAAAATGGCATTTCCCGTGGTGGCATTGCCCATGGTGACATTGCCTAAGGTGACACATCTCACGGTGACATTTCCCATGGTGACATTGCTCAAGGTGACACACGACATTGTGCCAGTGCCCATGGTGACAGTGCACATTGTGATACTCGCAATGGTGACAGTGCTCATGGTGACAGCGCTCATGGTGGCAGTACCCAAGGTGACAGTGCCCACTGTATGAGTGCCCATGTTGACAGTGCTCATGGTGACACTGACCATGGTGACATTGCCTATGGTGACAGTGCTCATGGTGACAGTGGCCATGGTGACACTGACCACAGTGAGAATGCTCACAGTGATAGTGCCAATGGTGCCAGCACTCATGTTGACAGCCCCCATTGTGCAAGTTGCCATGGTGACAGTGACCATGGTGAGAGATCTCACGGTGATAACGCTCACGGTAATAGTCCTCATGGTGACAGTGCAAATGGTGACAATACACAGGGTGACAGTACACATGGTGAAAATACCCATGGTAGCAGTTCTCATAGTGACAGTGCTCATGGGGGATGTGCCCATGCTGACAGTGCTCATTGTGGCAGTGCTCATGGTGACAGTACCGATGAGGCCAGTGATTATGGTGATGGTGTTCACAGTGGCTGTGCTCATGGAGATAGTGCTCACGGTGACCGTGCCCATGATGACAGTGCCCAGGGAGACAGTGCACACGGGGAAATTGCCAATGATAACATTAACCATGGTGATAGTGCCCCTGGTGACACGGCCCACAGTGACATTGCTCATGGTGATAGTGCCATTGGTGACAGTGCTCACGGTGAAGTTGCCCATCCTGACAATGCTCATGGTGACATTGACCTTCGAGATAGTACCCATGTTGACAGTGCCCATGGTGACGTGCTCATGTTGACAGTGCTCAAAGTGATAGTGCCCATGGTGACATTGCCAAGAGTGACAGTGCCCATGCTGACAGTTCTCATTGTGATAGTGCCCATGGTGACAGTGCACATGGTGATACTTGCAATGGTGACAGTGCTCATGGTGACAGCGCTCATGGTTGCAGTACCCATGGTGACAGTGCTCAAAATGACAGTGACAGTGGTGGCAGTGACCATGGTGACAGTGCCCACGGTGACATTGCCTATAGTGACACTTCTCACAGTGACATTGCCCATGGTGACAGGGCTCATGTTGACGTGCTCATATTGACAGTGCTCACAGCGATAATGTCCATGGTGACATTGCCCATGGTGGAATTGCACACAATGCCATTTCCAACAGTGACAGTGCTCACGCTGAGAGTTGTCATGGTGATAGTGCCCATGGTGACAGTGCACATGGTCATACTGCCAATGGTTAAATTACTCATGGTGACAGTACTCATGGTTGCAGTACCCATGGTGACAGTGCTCAAAATGGCAGTTCCCATGGTGACATTGCCCATGGTGACATTGCCTATGGTGACACTTCTCACGGTGACATTCCCCATGGTGACATGGCTCATGGTGACACACCACATTGTGCCAGTGCCCATGGTGACAGTGTTCACAGTGAAAGTGCTCATGGTAATACTGTTTACTTTGAGAGTGCCCAAGGTGAAAATACACATGGTGACATTACTCATTGAGAAATTGCCCATGGTTACAATTCTCATAGCTACAGTTATGGTGACAGTGCTCACGGTGGCGCTGCCGTGGGTGACAGTGCTCGTGGTGTCAGTGCTCATGGTGACAGTGCTCATGATGAGATTGCCTATGTTGTTAATTCCCATGGTGACACTTCTCACAGTGACACTGACAGTGGTTACAGGTCACATGTTGGCCGTGCCCTTGGTGACAGTGCCCATGCAGACAGTACTTATGGTGACAGTGTTATCGGTGATAGTGCCCATGGTGAGAGTGCACATGGTTGTAGTGCACATGGTGGCACTGAAAAATGGTGACAGGGCTCATGGTGACAGTGCTCACGGTAAAAACCCATGCTGACAGTTGTCACAGAGACACTGCTCATAGTGGCAGTAACCATGGTGACAGTTCGCACAGTGACAGTGCCCACTGTAGGAGTGCCCATGGAGACATTTCTCATGGTGTCACTGACCACGGTGACATTGCCTATGGTGACAGTGCTCATGGTGACAGAGCCCATGTTGACTCTGACCACAGTGAGAATGCTCACGGTGATAGTGCCAATGGTGACAGCACTCATGTTGACAGCACGCATTGTGCAAGGTGCCATGGTGACAGTGACCATGGTGAGAGATCTCACGGTGATAGCAGTCACGGTAATAGTCCTGATGGTGACAGTGCAAATGGTGGCAATACAGAGGGTGACAGTACTCATGGTGAAAATACCCATGCTAGCAGTTCTCATAGTGACAGTGCTCATGGGGGAAGTGCCCATGCTGACAGTGCTCATTGTGGCAGTGCTCATGGTGACAGTACCGATGAGGCCAGTGATTATGGTGATGGTGTTCACAGTGGCTGTGCTCATGGAGATAGTGCTCACGGTGACCGTGCCCATGATGACAGTGCCCAGGGTGACAGTGCTCACGGGGAAAGTGCCAATGAGAACATTAACCATGGTGATAGTGCCCCTGGTGACACGGCCCACAGTGACATTGCTCATGGTGATAGTGCCATTGGTGACAGTGCTCACGGTGAAGTTGCCCATCCTGACAATGCTCATGGTGACATTGACCTTCGAGATAGTACCGATGTTGACAGTGCCCATGGTGACGTGCTCATGTTGACAGTGCTGAAAGTGATAGTGCCCATGGTGACATTGCCAAGAGTGACAGTGCCCATGCTGACAGTTCTCATTGTGATAGTGCCCATGGTGACAGTGCACATGGTGATACTTGCAATGGTGACAGTGCTCATGGTGACAGCGCTCATGGTTGCAGTACCCATGGTGACAGTGCTCAAAATGACAGTGACAGTGGTGGCAGTGACCATGGTGACAGTGCCCACGGTGACATTGCCTATAGTGACACTTCTCACAGTGACATTGCCCATGGTGACAGGGCTCATGTTGACGTGCTCATATTGACAGTGCTCACAGCGATAATGTCCATGGTGACATTGCCCATGGTGGAATTGCACACAATGCCATTTCCAACAGTGACAGTGCTCACGCTGAGAGTTGTCATGGTGATAGTGCCCATGGTGACAGTGCACATGGTCATACTGCCAATGGTTAAATTACTCATGGTGACAGTACTCATGGTTGCAGTACCCATGGTGACAGTGCTCAAAATGGCAGTTCCCATGGTGACATTGCCCATGGTGACATTGCCTATGGTGACACTTCTCACGGTGACATTTCCCATGGTGACATGGCTCATGGTGACACACCACATTGTGCCAGTGCCCATGGTGACAGTGTTCACAGTGAAAGTGCTCATGGTAATACTGTTTACTTTGAGAGTGCCCAAGGTGAAAATACACATGGTGACATTACTCATTGAGAAATTGCCCATGGTTACAATTCTCATAGCAACAGTTATGGTGACAGTGCTCATGGTGGCACTGCCCTGGGTGACAGTGCTCATGGTGACAGTGCTCATGATGAGAGTGCCTATGTTGTTAATTCCCATGGTGACACTTCTCACAGTGACACTGACAATGGTTACAGGTCACATGTTGGCCGTGCCCTTGGTGACAGTGCCCATGAAGACAGTACTTATGGTGACAGTGTTATCGGTGATAGTGCCCATGGTGAGAGTGCACATGGTGGTAGTGCACATGGTGGCACTTAAGAATGGTGACAGAGCTCATGGTGACAGTGCTCACGGTAAAAACCCATGCTGACAGTACTCACAGAGACACTGCTCATAGTGGCAGTAACCATGGTGACAGTTCGCACAGTGACAGTGCCCACTGTAGGAGTGCCCATGGAGACATTGCTCATGGTGACACTGACCACGGTGACATTGCCTATGGTGACAGTGCTCATGGTGACAGAGCCCATGTTGACTCTGACCACAGTGAGAATGCTCACGATGATAGTGCCAATGGTGACAGCACTCATGTTGACAGCACGCATTGTGCAAGGTGCCATGGTGACAGTGACCATGGTGAGAGATCTCACGGTGATAGCACTCACGGTAATAGTCCTGATGGTGACAGTGCAAATGGTGACAATACAGAGGGTGACAGTACTCATGGTGAAAATACCCATGCTAGCAGTTCTCATAGTGACAGTGCTCATGGGGGAAGTGCCCATGCTGACAGTGCTCATTGTGGCAGTGCTCATGGTGACAGTACCGATGAGGCCAGTGATTATGGTGATGGTGTTCACAGTGGCTGTGCTCATGGAGATAGTGCTCACGGTGACCGTGCCCATGATGACAGTGCCCAGGGTGACAGTGCTCACGGGGAAAGTGCCAATGAGAACATTAACCATGGTGATAGTGCCCCTGGTGACACGGCCCACAGTGACATTGCTCATGGTGATAGTGCCTTTGGTGACAGTGCTCATGGTGAAATTGCCCTTCCTGACAATGCTCATGGTGACATTGCCCTTCGAGATAATACCCATGTTGACAGTGCCCATGGTGACGTGCTCATGTTGACAGTGCTCACAGTGATAGTGCCCATGGTGACATTGCCCATGGTGGAAGTGCCCACGGTGCCCTTGCCAACAGTGACAGTGCCCACGCTGACAGTTCTCATTGTGATAGTGCCCATGGTGACAGTACAAATGGTGATAATCGCAATGGTGACAGTGCTCATGGTGACAGTGCTCATGGTTGCAATACCCATGGTGACAGTGCTCAAAATGACAGTGACAGTGGTGGCAGTGACCATGGTGACAGTGCCCATGGTGACATCGCCTATAGTGACACTTCTCACGGTGACATTGCCAATGGTGACAGGGCTCATGTTGACGTGCTTATATTGACAGTGCTCACAGTGATAGTGCCCATGGTGACATTGCCCATGGTGGAATTGCACACAATGCCAGTTCCCACAGTGACAGTGCTCATGCTGAGAGTTGTCATGGTGATAGTGCCCATGGTGACAGTGCACATGGTCATACTGCCAATGGTGACAGTACTCATGGTTGCAGTACCCATGGTGACAGTGTGCAAAATGGCATTTCCCGTGGTGGCATTGCCCATGGTGACATTGCCTAAGGTGACACATCTCACGGTGACATTTCCCATGGTGACATTGCTCAAGGTGACACACGACATTGTGCCAGTGCCCATGGTGACAGTGCACATTGTGATACTCGCAATGGTGACAGTGCTCATGGTGACAGCGCTCATGGTGGCAGTACCCAAGGTGACAGTGCTCACAGTGACAGTGCCCACTGTATGAGTGCCCATGTTGACAGTGCTCATGGTGACACTGACCATGGTGACATTGCCTATGGTGACAGTGCTCATGGGGACAGTGGCCATGGTGACACTGACCACAGTGAGAATGCTCACAGTGATAGTGCCAATGGTGCCAGCACTCATGTTGACAGCCCCCATTGTGCAAGTTGCCATGGTGACAGTGACCATGGTGAGAGATCTCACGGTGATAGCGCTCACGGTAATAGTCCTCATGGTGACAGTGCAAATGGTGACAATACACAGGGTGACAGTACACATGGTGAAAATACCCATGGTAGCAGTTCTCATAGTGACAGTGCTCATGGGGGATGTGCCCATGCTGACAGTGCTCATTGTGGCAGTGCTCATGGTGACAGTACCGATGAGGCCAGTGATTATGGTGATGGTGTTCACAGTGGCTGTGCTCATGGAGATAGTGCTCACGGTGACCGTGCCCATGATGACAGTGCCCAGGGAGACAGTGCACACGGGGAAATTGCCAATGATAACATTAACCATGGTGATAGTGCCCCTGGTGACACGGCCCACAGTGACATTGCTCATGGTGATAGTGCCATTGGTGACAGTGCTCACGGTGAAGTTGCCCATCCTGACAATGCTCATGGTGACATTGACCTTCGAGATAGTACCGATGTTGACAGTGCCCATGGTGACGTGCTCATGTTGACAGTGCTCAAAGTGATAGTGCCCATGGTGACATTGCCAAGAGTGACAGTGCCCATGCTGACAGTTCTCATTGTGATAGTGCCCATGGTGACAGTGCACATGGTGATACTTGCAATGGTGACAGTGCTCATGTTGACAGCGCTCATGGTTGCAGTACCCATGGTGACAGTGCTCAAAATGACAGTGACAGTGGTGGCAGTGACCATGGTGACAGTGCCCACGGTGACATTGCCTATAGTGACACTTCTCACAGTGACATTGCCCATGGTGACAGGGCTCATGTTGACGTGCTCATATTGACAGTGCTCACAGCGATAATGTCCATGGTGACATTGCCCATGGTGGAATTGCACACAATGCCATTTCCAACAGTGACAGTGCTCACGCTGAGAGTTGTCATGGTGATAGTGCCCATGGTGACAGTGCACATGGTCATACTGCCAATGGTTAAATTACTCATGGTGACAGTACTCATGGTTGCAGTACCCATGGTGACAGTGCTCAAAATGGCAGTTCCCATGGTGACATTGCCCATGGTGACATTGCCTATGGTGACACTTCTCACGGTGACATTTCCCATGGTGACATGGCTCATGGTGACACACCACATTGTGCCAGTGCCCATGGTGACAGTGTTCACAGTGAAAGTGCTCATGGTAATACTGTTTACTTTGAGAGTGCCCAAGGTGAAAATACACATGGTGACATTACTCATTGAGAAATTGCCCATGGTTACAATTCTCATAGCAACAGTTATGGTGACAGTGCTCATGGTGGCACTGCCCTGGGTGACAGTGCTCGTGGTGTCAGTGCTCATGGTGACAGTGCTCATGATGAGAGTGCCTATGTTGTTAATTCCCATGGTGACACTTCTCACAGTGACACTGACAATGGTTACAGGTCACATGTTGGCCGTGCCCTTGGTGACAGTGCCCATGCAGACAGTACTTATGGTGACAGTGTTATCGGTGATAGTGCCCATGGTGAGAGTGCACATGGTGGTAGTGCACATGGTGGCACTGAAAAATGGTGACAGGGCTCATGGTGACAGTGCTCACGGTAAAAACCCATGCTGACAGTACTCACAGAGACACTGCTCATAGTGGCAGTAACCATGGTGACAGTTCGCACAGTGACAGTGCCCACTGTAGGAGTGCCCATGGAGACATTGCTCATGGTGACACTGACCACGGTGACATTGCCTATGGTGACAGTGCTCATGGTGACAGAGCCCATGTTGACTCTGACCACAGTGAGAATGCTCACGGTGAGAGTGCCAATGGTGACAGCACTCATGTTGACAGCACGCATTGTGCAAGGTGCCATGGTGACAGTGACCATGGTGAGAGATCTCACGGTGATAGCACTCACGGTAATAGTCCTGATGGTGACAGTGCAAATGGTGACAATACAGAGGGTGACAGTACTCATGGTGAAAATACCCATGCTAGCAGTTCTCATAGTGACAGTGCTCATGGGGGAAGTGCCCATGCTGACAGTGCTCATTGTGGCAGTGCTCATGGTGACAGTACCGATGAGGCCAGTGATTATGGTGATGGTGTTCACAGTGGCTGTGCTCATGGAGATAGTGCTCACGGTGACCGTGCCCATGATGACAGTGCCCAGGGTGACAGTGCTCACGGGGAAAGTGCCAATGAGAACATTAACCATGGTGATAGTGCCCCTGGTGACACGGCCCACAGTGACATTGCTCATGGTGATAGTGCCATTGGTGACAGTGCTCATGGTGAAGTTGCCCATCCTGACAATGCTCATGGTGACATTGACCTTCGAGATAGTACCCATGGTGACAGTGCCCATGGTGACATGCTCATGTTGACAGTGCTCACAGTGATAGTGCCCATGGTGACATTGCCCATGGTGGAAGTGCCCACGGTGCCCTTGCCAACAGTGACAGTGCCCACGCTGACAGTTCTTATTGTGATAGTGCCCATGGTGACAGTACACATGGTGATAATCGCAATGGTGACAGTGCTCATGGTGACAGTGCTCATGGTTGCAATACCCATGGTGACAGTGCTCAAAATGACAGTGACAGTGGTGGCAGTGACCATGGTGACAGTGCCCATGGTGACATCGCCTATAGTGACACTTCTCACGGTGACATTGCCCATGGTGACAGGGCTCATGTTGACGTGCTTATATTGACAGTGCTCACAGTGATTGTGCCCATGGTGACATTGCCCATGGTGGAATTGCACACAATGCCAGTTCCCACAGTGACAGTGCTCACGCTGAGAGTTGTCATGGTGATAGTGCCCATGGTGACAGTGCACATGGTCATACTGCCAATGGTGACAGTACTCATGGTTGCAGTACCCATGGTGACAGTGTGCAAAATGGCATTTCCCATGGTGACATTGCCCATGGTGACATTGCCTATGGTGACACATCTCACGGTGACATTTCCCATGGTGACATTGCTCAAGGTGACACACGACATTGTGCCAGTGCCCATGGTGACAGGGCACATTGTGATACTCGCAATGGTGACAGTGCTCATGGTGACAGCGCTAATGGTGGCAGTACCCAAGGTGACAGTGCTCACAGTGACAGTGCCCACTGTATGAGTGCCGATGTTGACAGTGCTCATGGTGCCACTGACCATGGTGACATTGCCTATGGTGACAGTGCTCATGGTGACAGAGCCCATGTTGACTCTGACCACAGTGAGAATGCTCACGGTGATAGTGCCAATGGTGACAGCACTCATGTTGACAGCACGCATTGTGCAAGGTGCCATGGTGACAGTGACCATGGTGAGAGATCTCACGGTGATAGCACTCACGGTAATAGTCCTGATGGTGACAGTGCAAATGGTGACAATACAGAGGGTGACAGTACTCATGGTGAAAATACCCATGCTAGCAGTTCTCATAGTGACAGTGCTCATGGGGGAAGTGCCCATGCTGACAGTGCTCATTGTGGCAGTGCTCATGGTGACAGTAACGATGAGGCCAGTGATTATGGTGATGGTGTTCACAGTGGCTGTGCTCATGGAGATAGTGCTCACGGTGACCGTGCCCATGATGACAGTGCCCAGGGTGACAGTGCTCACGGGGAAAGTGCCAATGAGAACATTAACCATGGTGATAGTGCCCCTGGTGACACGGCCCACAGTGACATTGCTCATGGTGATAGTGCCATTGGTGACAGTGCTCACGGTGAAGTTGCCCATCCTGACAATGCTCATGGTGACATTGACCTTCGAGATTGTACCCATGTTGACAGTGCCCATGGTGACGTGCTCATGTTGACAGTGCTCACAGTGATAGTGCCCATGGTGACATTGCCCATGGTGGAAGTGCCCACGGTGCCCTTGCCAACAGTGACAGTGCCCACGCTGACAGTTCTCATTGTGATAGTGCCCATGGTGACAGTACAAATGGTGATAATCGCAATGGTGACAGTGCTCATGGTGACAGTGCTCATGGTTGCAATACCCATGGTGACAGTGCTCAAAATGACAGTGACAGTGGTGGCAGTGACCATGGTGACAGTGCCCATGGTGACATCGCCTATAGTGACACTTCTCACGGTGACATTGCCAATGGTGACAGGGCTCATGTTGACGTGCTTATATTGACAGTGCTCACAGTGATAGTGCCCATGGTGACATTGCCCATGGTGGAATTGCACACAATGCCAGTTCCCACAGTGACAGTGCTCATGCTGAGAGTTGTCATGGTGATAGTGCCCATGGTGACAGTGCACATGGTCATACTGCCAATGGTGACAGTACTCATGGTTGCAGTACCCATGGTGACAGTGTGCAAAATGGCATTTCCCGTGGTGGCATTGCCCATGGTGACATTGCCTAAGGTGACACATCTCACGGTGACATTTCCCATGGTGACATTGCTCAAGGTGACACACGACATTGTGCCAGTGCCCATGGTGACAGTGCACATTGTGATACTCGCAATGGTGACAGTGCTCATGGTGACAGCGCTCATGGTGGCAGTACCCAAGGTGACAGTGCTCACAGTGACAGTGCCCACTGTATGAGTGCCCATGTTGACAGTGCTCATGGTGACACTGACCATGGTGACATTGCCTATGGTGACAGTGCTCATGGGGACAGTGGCCATGGTGACACTGACCACAGTGAGAATGCTCACAGTGATAGTGCCAATGGTGCCAGCACTCATGTTGACAGCCCCCATTGTGCAAGTTGCCATGGTGACAGTGACCATGGTGAGAGATCTCACGGTGATAGCGCTCACGGTAATAGTCCTCATGGTGACAGTGCAAATGGTGACAATACACAGGGTGACAGTACACATGGTGAAAATACCCATGGTAGCAGTTCTCATAGTGACAGTGCTCATGGAGGATGTGCCCATGCTGACAGTGCTCATTGTGGCAGTGCTCATGGTGACAGTACCGATGAGGCCAGTGATTATGGTGATGGTGTTCACAGTGGCTGTGCTCATGGAGATAGTGCTCACGGTGACCGTGCCCATGATGACAGTGCCCAGGGAGACAGTGCACACGGGGAAATTGCCAATGATAACATTAACCATGGTGATAGTGCCCCTGGTGACACGGCCCACTGTGACATTGCTCATGGTGATAGTGCCATTGGTGACAGTGCTCACGGTGAAGTTGCCCATCCTGACAATGCTCATGGTGACATTGACCTTCGAGATAGTACCGATGTTGACAGTGCCCATGGTGACCTGCTCATGTTGACAATGCTCAAAGTGATAGTGCCCATGGTGACATTGCCAAGAGTGACAGTGCCCATGCTGACAGTTCTCATTGTGATAGTGCCCATGGTGACAGTGCACATGGTGATACTTGCAATGGTGACAGTGCTCATGGTGACAGCGCTCATGGTTGCAGTACCCATGGTGACAGTGCTCAAAATGACAGTGACAGTGGTGGCAGTGACCATGGTGACAGTGCCCACCGTGACATTGCCTATAGTGACACTTCTCACAGTGACATTGCCCATGGTGACAGGGCTCATGTTGACGTGCTCATATTGACAGTGCTCACAGCGATAATGTCCATGGTGACATTGCCCATGGTGGAATTGCACACAATGCCATTTCCAACAGTGACAGTGCTCACGCTGAGAGTTGTCATGGTGATAGTGCCCATGGTGACAGTGCACATGGTCATACTGCCAATGGTTAAATTACTCATGGTGACAGTACTCATGGTTGCAGTACCCATGGTGACAGTGCTCAAAATGGCAGTTCCCATGGTGACATTGCCCATGGTGACATTGCCTATGGTGACACTTCTCACGGTGACATTTCCCATGGTGACATGGCTCATGGTGACACACCACATTGTGCCAGTGCCCATGGTGACAGTGTTCACAGTGAAAGTGCTCATGGTAATACTGTTTACTTTGAGAGTGCCGAAGGTGAAAATACACATGGTGACATTACTCATTGAGAAATTGCCCATGGTTACAATTCTCATAGCAACAGTTATGGTGACAGTGCTCATGGTGGCACTGCCCTGGGTGACAGTGCTCGTGGTGTCAGTGCTCATGGTGACAGTGCTCATGATGAGAGTGCCTATGTTGTTAATTCCCATGGTGACACTTCTCACAGTGACACTGACAATGGTTACAGGTCACATGTTGGCCGTGCCCTTGGTGACAGTGCCCATGCAGACAGTACTTATGGTGACAGTGTTATCGGTGATAGTGCCCATGGTGAGAGTGCACATGGTGGTAGTGCACATGGTGGCACTGCAAAATGGTGACAGGGCTCATGGTGACAGTGCTCACGGTAAAAACCCATGCTGACAGTACTCACAGAGACACTGCTCATAGTGGCAGTAACCATGGTGACAGTTCGCACAGTGACAGTGCCCACTGTAGGAGTGCCCATGGAGACATTGCTCATGGTGGCACTGACCACGGTGACATTGCCTATGGTGACAGTGCTCATGGTGACAGAGCCCATGTTGACTCTGACCACAGTGAGAATGCTCACGGTGATAGTGCCAATGGTGACAGCACTCATGTTGACAGCACGCATTGTGCAAGGTGCCATGGTGACAGTGACCATGGTGAGAGATCTCACGGTGATAGCACTCACGGTAATAGTCCTGATGGTGACAGTGCAAATGGTGACAATACAGAGGGTGACAGTACTCATGGTGAAAATACCCATGCTAGCAGTTCTCATAGTGACAGTGCTCATGGGGGAAGTGCCCATGCTGACAGTGCTCATTGTGGCAGTGCTCATGGTGACAGTACCGATGAGGCCAGTGATTATGGTGATGGTGTTCACAGTGGCTGTGCTCATGGAGATAGTGCTCACGGTGACCGTGCCCATGATGACAGTGCCCAGGGTGACAGTGCTCACGGGGAAAGTGCCAATGAGAACATTAACCATGGTGATAGTGCCCCTGGTGACACGGCCCACAGTGACATTGCTCATGGTGATAGTGCCATTGGTGACAGTGCTCATGGTGAAGTTGCCCATCCTGACAATTCTCATGGTGACATTGACCTTCGAGATAGTACCCATGTTGACAGTGCCCATGGTGACGTGCTCATGTTGACAGTGCTCAAAGTGATAGTGCCCATGGTGACATTGCCAAGAGTGACAGTGCCCATGCTGACAGTTCTCATTGTGATAGTGCCCATGGTGACAGTGCACATGGTGATACTTGCAATGGTGACAGTGCTCATGGTGACAGCGCTCATGGTTGCAGTACCCATGGTGACAGTGCTCAAAATGACAGTGACAGTGGTGGCAGTGACCATGGTGACAGTGCCCACGGTGACATTGCCTATAGTGACACTTCTCACAGTGACATTGCCCATGGTGACAGGGCTCATGTTGACGTGCTCATATTGACAGTGCTCACAGCGATAATGTCCATGGTGACATTGCCCATGGTGGAATTGCACACAATGCCATTTCCAACAGTGACCGTGCTCACGCTGAGAGTTGTCATGGTGATAGTGCCCATGGTGACAGTGCACATGGTCATACTGCCAATGGTTAAATTACTCATGGTGACAGTACTCATGGTTGCAGTACCCATGGTGACAGTGCTCAAAATGGCAGTTTCCATGGTGATATTGCCCATGGTGACATTGCCTATGGTGACACTTCTCACGTTGACATTTCCCATGGTGACATGGCTCATGGTGACACACCACATTGTGCCAGTGCCCATGGTGACAGTGTTCACAGTGAAAGTGCTCATGGTAATACTGTTTACTTTGAGAGTGCCCAAGGTGAAAATACACATGGTGACATTACTCATTGAGAAATTGCCCATGGTTACAATTCTCATAGCAACAGTTATGGTGACAGTGCTCATGGTGGCACTGCCCTGGGTGACAGTGCTCGTGGTGTCAGTGCTCATGGTGACAGTGCTCATGATGAGAGTGCCTATGTTGTTAATTCCCATGGTGACACTTCTCACAGTGACACTGACAATGGTTACAGGTCACATGTTGGCCGTGCCCTTGGTGACAGTGCCCATGCAGACAGTACTTATGGTGACAGTGTTATCGGTGATAGTGCCCATGGTGAGAGTGCACATGGTGGTAGTGCACATGGTGGCACTGCAAAATGGTGACAGGGCTCATGGTGACAGTGCTCACGGTAAAAACCCATGCTGACAGTACTCACAGAGACACTGCTCATAGTGGCAGTAACCATGGTGACAGTTCGCACAGTGACAGTGCCCACTGTAGGAGTGCCCATGGAGACATTGCTCATGGTGACACTGACCACGGTGACATTGCCTATGGTGACAGTGCTCATGGTGACAGAGCCCATGTTGACTCTGACCACAGTGAGAATGCTCACGGTGATAGTGCCAATGGTGACAGCACTCATGTTGACAGCACGCATTGTGCAAGGTGCCATGGTGACAGTGACCATGGTGAGAGATCTCACGGTGATAGCACTCACGGTAATAGTCCTGATGGTGACAGTGCAAATGGTGACAATGCAGAGGGTGACAGTACTCATGGTGAAAATACCCATGCTAGCAGTTCTCATAGTGACAGTGCTCATGGGGGAAGTGCCCATGCTGACAGTGCTCATTGTGGCAGTGCTCATGGTGACAGTACCGATGAGGCCAGTGATTATGGTGATGGTGTTCACAGTGGCAGTGCTCATGGAGATAGTGCTCACGGTGACCGTGCCCATGATGACAGTGCCCAGGGTGACAGTGCTCACGGGGAAAGTGCCAATGAGAACATTAACCATGGTGATAGTGCCCCTGGAGACACGGCCCACAGTGACATTGCTCATGGTGATAGTGCCTTTGGTGACAGTGCTCATGGTGAAATTGCCCTTCCTGACAATGCTCATGGTGACATTGCCCTTCGAGATAGTACCCATGTTGACAGTGCCCATGGTGACGTGCTCATGTTGACAGTGCTCACAGTGATAGTGCCCATGGTGACATTGCCCATGGTGGAAGTGCCCACGGTGCCATTGCCAACAGTGACAGTGCCCACGCTGACAGTTCTCATTGTGATAGTGCCCATGGTGACAGTACACATGGTGATAATCGCAATGGTGACAGTGCTCATGGTGACAGTGCTCATGGTTGCAATACCCATGGTGACAGTGCTCAAAATGACAGTGACAGTGGTGGCAGTGACCATGGTGACAGTGCCCACGGTGACATCGCCTATAGTGACACTTCTCACGGTGACATTGCCAATGGTGACAGGGCTCATGTTGACGTGCTTATATTGACAGTGCTCACAGTGATAGTGCCCATGGTGACATTGCCCATGGTGGAATTGCACACAATGCCAGTTCCCACAGTGACAGTGCTCACGCTGAGAGTTTTCATGGTGATAGTGCCCATGGTGACAGTGCACATGGTCATACTGCCAATGGTGACAGTACTCATGGTTGCAGTACCCATGGTGACAGTGTGCAAAATGGCATTTCCCATGGTGACATTGCCCATGGTGACATTGCCTATGGTGACACATCTCACGGTGACATTTCCCATGGTGACATTGCTCAAGGTGACACACGACATTGTGCCAGTGCCCATGGTGACAGTGCACATTGTGATACTCGCAATGGTGACAGTGCTCATGGTGACAGCGCTCATGGTGGCAGTACCCAAGGTGACAGTGCTCACAGTGACAGTGCCCACTGTATGAGTGCCCATGTTGCCAGTGCTCATGGTGCCACAGACCATGGTGACATTGCCTATGGTGACAGTGCTCATGGTGACAGTGCCCATGGTGACACTGACCACAGTGAGAATGCTCACAGTGATAGTGCCAATGGTGCCAGCACTCATGTTGACAGCCCCCATTGTGCAAGGTGCCATGGTGACAGTGACCATGGTGAGAGATCTCACGGTGATAGCGCTCACGGTAATAGTCCTCATGGTGACAGTGCAAATGGTGACAATACACAGGGTGACAGTACACATGGTGAAAATACCCATGGTAGCAGTTCTCATAGTGACAGTGCTCATGGGTGATGTGCCCATGATGACAGTGCTCATTGTGGCAGAGCTCATGGTGACAGTACCGATGAGGCCAGTGATTATGGTGATGGTGTTCACAGTGGCTGTGCTCATGGAGATAGTGCTCACGGTGACCGTGCCCATGATGACAGTGCCCAGGGTGACAGTGCTCACGGGGAAATTGCCAATGATAACATTAACCATGGTGATAGTGCCCCTGGTGACACGGCCCACAGTGACATTGCTCATGGTGATAGTGCCATTGGTGACAGTGCTCATGGTGAAGTTGCCCATCCTGACAATGCTCATGGTGACATTGACCTTCGAGATAGTACCCATGTTGACAGTGCCCATGGTGACGTGCTCATGTTGACAGTGCTCAAAGTGATAGTGCCCATGGTGACATTGCCAAGAGTGACAGTGCCCATGCTGACAGTTCTCATTGTGATAGTGCCCATGGTGACAGTGCACATGGTGATACTTGCAATGGTGACAGTGCTCATGGTGACAGCGCTCATGGTTGCAATACCCATGGTGACAGTGCTCAAAATGACAGTGACAGTGGTGGCAGTGACCATGGTGACAGTGCCCACCGTGACATTGCCTATAGTGACACTTCTCACAGTGACATTGCCCATGGTGACAGGGCTCATGTTGACGTGCTCATATTGACAGTGCTCACAGCGATAATGTCCATGGTGACATTGCCCATGGTGGAATTGCACACAATGCCATTTCCAACAGTGACAGTGCTCACGCTGAGAGTTGTCATGGTGATAGTGCCCATGGTGACAGTGCACATGGTCATACTGCCAATGGTTAAATTACTCATGGTGACAGTACTCATGGTTGCAGTACCCATGGTGACAGTGCTCAAAATGGCAGTTCCCATGGTGACATTGCCCATGGTGACATTGCCTATGGTGACACTTCTCACGGTGACATTTCCCATGGTGACATGGCTCATGGTGACACACCACATTGTGCCAGTGCCCATGGTGACAGTGTTCACAGTGAAAGTGCTCATGGTAATACTGTTTACTTTGAGAGTGCCCAAGGTGAAAATACACATGGTGACATTACTCATTGAGAAATTGCCCATGGTTACAATTCTCATAGCAACAGTTATGGTGACAGTGCTCATGGTGGCACTGCCCTGGGTGACAGTGCTCGTGGTGTCAGTGCTCATGGTGACAGTGCTCATGATGAGAGTGCCTATGTTGTTAATTCCCATGGTGACACTTCTCACAGTGACACTGACAATGGTTACAGGTCACATGTTGGCCGTGCCCTTGGTGACAGTGCCCATGCAGACAGTACTTATGGTGACAGTGTTATCGGTGATAGTGCCCATGGTGAGAGTGCACATGGTGGTAGTGCACATGGTGGCACTGAAAAATGGTGACAGGGCTCATGGTGACAGTGCTCACGGTAAAAACCCATGCTGACAGTACTCACAGAGACACTGCTCATAGTGGCAGTAACCATGGTGACAGTTCGCACAGTGACAGTGCCCACTGTAGGAGTGCCCATGGAGACATTGCTCATGGTAACACTGACCACGGTGACATTGCCTATGGTGACAGTGCTCATGGTGACAGAGCCCATGTTGACTCTGACCACAGTGAGAATGCTCACGGTGATAGTGCCAATGGTGACAGCACTCATGTTGACAGCACGCATTGTGCAAGGTGCCATGGTGACAGTGACCATGGTGAGAGATCTCACGGTGATAGCACTCACGGTAATAGTCCTGATGGTGACAGTGCAAATGGTGACAATACAGAGGGTGACAGTACTCATGGTGAAAATACCCATGCTAGCAGTTCTCATAGTGACAGTGCTCATGGGGGAAGTGCCCATGCTGACAGTGCTCATTGTGGCAGTGCTCATGGTGACAGTACCGATGAGGCCAGTGATTATGGTGATGGTGTTCACAGTGGCTGTGCTCATGGAGATAGTGCTCACGGTGACCGTGCCCATGATGACAGTGCCCAGGGTGACAGTGCTCACGGGGAAAGTGCCAATGAGACCATTAACCATGGTGATAGTGCCCCTGGTGACACGGCCCACAGTGACATTGGTCATGGTGATAGTGCCATTGGTGACAGTGCTCACGGTGAAGTTGCCCATCCTGACAATGCTCATGGTGACATTGACCTTCGAGATAGTACCCATGTTGACAGTGCCCATGGTGACGTGCTCATGTTGACAGTGCTCAAAGTGATAGTGCCCATGGTGACATTGCCAAGAGTGACAGTGCCCATGCTGACAGTTCTCATTGTGATAGTGCCCATGGTGACAGTGCACATGGTGATACTTGCAATGGTGACAGTGCTCATGGTGACAGCGCTCATGGTTGCAGTACCCATGGTGAAAGTGCTCAAAATGACAGTGACAGTGGTGGGAGAGACCATGGTGACAGTGTCCACGGTGACATTGCCTATAGTGACACTTCTCACAGTGACATTGCCCATGGTGACAGGGCTCATGTTGACGTGCTCATATTGACAGTGCTCACAGCGATAATGTCCATGGTGACATTGCCCATGGTGGAATTGCACACAATGCCATTTCCAACAGTGACAGTGCTCACGCTGAGAGTTGTCATGGTGATAGTGCCCATGGTGACAGTGCACATGGTCATACTGCCAATGGTTAAATTACTCATGGTGACAGTACTCATGGTTGCAGTACCCATGGTGACAGTGCTCAAAATGGCAGTTCCCATGCTGACATTGCCCATGGTGACATTGCCTATGGTGACACTTCTCACGGTGACATTTCCCATGGTGACATGGCTCATGGTGACACACCACATTGTGCCAGTGCCCATGGTGACAGTGTTCACAGTGAAAGTGCTCATGGTAATACTGTTTACTTTGAGAGTGCCCAAGGTGAAAATACACATGGTGACATTACTCATTGAGAAATTGCCCATGGTTACAATTCTCATAGCAACAGTTATGGTGACAGTGCTCATGGTGGCACTGCCCTGGGTGACAGTGCTCGTGGTGTCAGTGCTCATGGTGACAGTGCTCATGATGAGAGTGCCTATGTTGTTAATTCCCATGGTGACACTTCTCACAGTGACACTGACAATGGTTACAGGTCACATGTTGGCCGTGCCCTTGGTGACAATGCCCATGCAGACAGTACTTATGGTGACAGTGTTATCGTTGATAGTGCCCATGGTGAGAGTGCACATGGTGGTAGTGCACATGGTGGCACTGAAAAATGGTGACAGGGCTCATGGTGACAGTGCTCACGGTAAAAACCCATGCTGACAGTACTCACAGAGACACTGCTCATAGTGGCAGTAACCATGGTGACATTTCGCACAGTGACAGTGCCCACTGTAGGAGTGCCCATGGAGACATTGCTCATGGTGACACTGACCACGGTGACATTGCCTATGGTGACAGTGCTCATGGTGACAGAGCCCATGTTGACTCTGACCACAGTGAGAATGCTCACGGTGATAGTGCCAATGGTGACAGCACTCATGTTGACAGCACGCATTGTGCAAGGTGCCATGGTGACAGTGACCATGGTGAGAGATCTCACGGTGATAGCACTCACGGTAATAGTCCTGATGGTGACAGTGCAAATGGTGACAATACAGAGGGTGACAGTGCTCATGGTGAAAATACCCATGCTAGCAGTTCTCATAGTGACAGTGCTCATGGGGGAAGTGCCCATGCTGACAGTGCTCATTGTGGCAGTGCTCATGGTGACAGTACCGATGAGGCCAGTGATTATGGTGATGGTGTTCACAGTGGCTGTGCTCATGGAGATAGTGCTCACGGTGACCTTGCCCATGATGACAGTGCCCAGGGTGACAGTGCTCACGGGGAAAGTGCCAATGAGAACATTAACCATGGTGATTGTGCCCCTGGTGACACGGCCCACAGTGACATTGCTCATGGTGATAGTGCCATTGGTGACAGTGCTCATGGTGAAGTTGCCCATCCTGACAATGCTCATGGTGACATTGACCTTCGAGATAGTACCCATGTTGACAGTGCCCATGGTGACGTGCTCATGTTGACAGTGCTCAAAGTGATAGTGCCCATGGTGACATTGCCAAGAGTGACAGTGCCCATGCTGACAGTTCTCATTGTGATAGTGCCCATGGTGACAGTGCACATGGTGACACTTGCAATGGTGACAGTGCTCATGGTGACAGCACTCATGGTTGCAGTACCCATGGTGACAGTGCTCAAAATGACAGTGACAGTGGTGGCAGTAACCATGGTGACAGTGCCCACGGTGACATTGCCTATAGTGACACTTCTCACAGTGACATTGCCCATGGTGACAGGGCTCATGTTGACATGCTCATATTGACAGTGCTCACAGCGATAATGTCCATGGTGACATTGCCCATGGTGGAATTGCACACAATGCCATTTCCAACAGTGACAGTGCTCACGCTGAGAGTTGTCATGGTGATAGTGCCCATGGTGACAGTGCACATGGCCATACTGCCAATGGTTAAATTACTCATGGTGACAGTACTCATGGTTGCAGTACCCATGGTGACAGTGCTCAAAATGGCAGTTCCCATGGTGACATTGCCCATGGTGACATTGCCTATGGTGACACTTCTCACGGTGACATTTCCCATGGTGACATGGCTCATGGTGAAACACCACATTGTGCCAGTGCCCAAGGTGACAGTGTTCACAGTGAAAGTGCTCATGGTAATACTGTTTACTTTGAGAGTGCCCGAGGTGAAAATACACATGGTGACATTACTCATTGAGAAATTGCCCATGGTTACAATTCTCATAGCAACAGTTATGGTGACAGTGCTCACGGTGGCACTGCCCTGGGTGACAGTGCTCGTGGTGTCAGTGCTCATGGTGACAGTGCTCATGATGAGAGTGCCTATGTTGTTAATTCCCATGGTGACACTTCTCACAGTGACACTGACAATGGTTACAGGTCACATGTTGGCCGTGCCCTTGGTGACAGTGCCCATGCAGACAGTACTTATGGTGACAGTGTTATCGGTGATAGTGCCCATGGTGAGAGTGCACATGGTGGTAGTGCACATGGTGGCACTGAAAAATGGTGACAGGGCTCATGGTGACAGTGCTCACGGTAAAAACCCATGCTGACAGTACTCACAGAGACACTGCTCATAGTGGCAGTAACCATGGTGACAGTTCGCACAGTGACAGTGCCCACTGTAGGAGTGCCCATGGAGACATTGCTCATGGTGACACTGACCACGGTGACATTGCCTATGGTGACAGTGCTCATGGTGACAGAGCACATGTTGACTCTGACCACAGTGAGAATGCTCACGGTGATAGTGCCAATGGTGACAGAACTCATGTTGACAGCACGCATTGTGCAAGGTGCCATGGTGACAGTGACCATGGTGAGAGATCTCACGGTGATAGCACTCACGGTAATAGTCCTGATGGTGACAGTGCAAATGGTGACAATACAGAGGGTGACAGTACTCATGGTGAAAATACCCATGCTAGCAGTTCTCATAGTGACAGTGCTCATGGGGGAAGTGCCCATGCTGACAGTGCTCATTGTGGCAGTGCTCATGGTGACAGTACCGATGAGGCCAGTGATTATGGTGATGGTGTTCACAGTGGCTGTGCTCATGGAGATAGTGCTCACGGTGACCGTGCCCATGATGACAGTGCCCAGGGTGACAGTGCTCACGGGGAAAGTGCCAATGAGAACATTAACCATGGTGATAGTGCCCCTGGTGACACGGCCCACAGTGACATTGCTCATGGTGATAGTGCCATTGGTGACAGTGCTCATGGTGAAGTTGCCCATCCTGACAATGCTCATGGTGACATTGACCTTCGAGATAGTACCCATGTTGACAGTGCCCATGGTGACGTGCTCATGTTGACAGTGCTCACAGTGATAGTGCCCATGGTGACATTGCCCATGGTGGAAGTGCCCACGGTGCCCTTGCCAACAGTGACAGTGCCCACGCTGACAGTTCTCATTGTGATAGTGCCCATGGTGACAGTACACATGGTGATAATCGCAATGGTGACAGTGCTCATGGTGACAGTGCTCATGGTTGCAATACCCATGGTGACAGTGCTCAAAATGACAGTGAGAGTGGTGGCAGTGACCATGGTGACAGTGCCCACGGTGACATCGCCTATAGTGACACTTCTCACGGTGACATTGCCTATGGTGACAGGGCTCATGTTGACGTGCTTATATTGACAGTGCTCACAGTGATAGTGCCCATGGTGACATTGCCCATGGTGGAATTGCACCCAATGCCAGTTCCCACAGTGACAGTGCTCATGCTGAGAGTTGTCATGGTGATAGTGCCCATGGTGACAGTGCACATGGTCATACTGCCAATGGTGACAGTACTCATGGTTGCAGTACCCATGGTGACAGTACACATGGTGATAATCGCAATTGTGACAGTGCTCATGGTGACAGTGCTCATGGTTGCAATACCCATGGTGACAGTGCTCAAAATGACAGTGACAGTGGTGGCAGTGACCATGGTGACAGTGCCCACGGTGACATCGCCTATAGTGACACTTCTCACGGTGACATTGCCAATGGTGACAGGGCTCATGTTGACGTGCTTATATTGACAGTGCTCACAGTGATAGTGCCCATGGTGACATTGCCCATGGTGGAATTGCACACAATGCCAGTTCCCACAGTGACAGTGCTCATGCTGAGAGTTGTCATGGTGATAGTGCCCATGGTGACAGTGCACATGGTCATACTGCCAATGGTGACAGTACTCATGGTTGCAGTACCCATGGTGACAGTGTGCAAAATGGCATTTCCCATGGTGACATTGCCCATGGTGACATTGCCTATGGTGACACATCTCACGGTGACATTTCCCATGGTGACATTGCTAAAGGTGACACACGACATTGTGCCAGTGCCCATGGTGACAGTGCACATTGTGATACTCGCAATGGTGACAGTGCTCATGGTGACAGCGCGCATGGTGGCAGGACCCAAGGTGACAGTGCTCACAGTGACAGTGCCCACTGTATGAGTGCCCATGTTGACAGTGCTCATGGTGACACTGACCATGGTGACATTGCCTATGGTGACAGTGCTCATGGTGACAGTGCCCATGGTGACACTGACCACAGTGAGAATGCTCACAGTGATAGTGCCAATGGTGCCAGCACTCATGTTGACAGCCCCCATTGTGCAAGGTGCCATGGTGACAGTGACCATGGTGAGAGATCTCACGGTGATAGTGCTCACGGTAATAGTCCTCATGGTGACAGTGCAAATGGTGACAATACACAGGGTGACAGTACACATGGTGAAAATACCCATGGTAGCAGTTCTCATAGTGACAGTGCTCATGGGGGATGTGCCCATGATGACAGTGCTCATTGTGGCAGTGCTCATGTTGACAGTACCGATGAGGCCAGTGATTATGGTGATGGTGTTCACAGTGGCTGTGCTCATGGAGATAGTGCTCACGGTGACCGTGCCCATGATGACAGTGCCCAGGGTGACAGTGCTCACGGGGAAAGTGCCAATGAGAACATTAACCATGGTGATAGTGCCCCTGGTGAAACGGCCCACAGTGACATTGCTCATGGTGATAGTGCCATTGGTGACAGTGCTCATGGTGAAGTTGCCCATCCTGACAATGCTCATGGTGACATTGACCTTCGAGATTGTACCCATGTTGACAGTGCCCATGATGACGTGCTCATGTTTACAGTGCTCAAAGTGATAGTGCCCATGGTGACATTGCCAAGAGTGACAGTGCCCATGCTGACAGTTCTCATTGTGATAGTGCCCATGGTGACAGTGCACATGGTGATACTTGCAATGGTGACAGTGCTCATGGTGACAGCGCTCATGGTTGCAGTACCCATGGTGACAGTGCTCAAAATGACAGTGACAGTGGTGGCAGTGACCATGGTGACAGTGCCCACGGTGACATTGCCTATAGTGACACTTCTCACAGTGACATTGCCCATGGTGACAGGGCTCATGTTGACGTGCTCATATTGACAGTGCTCACAGCGATCATGTCCATGGTGACATTGCCCATGGTGGAATTGCACACAATGCCATTTCCAACAGTGACAGTGCTCACGCTGAGAGTTGTCATGGTGATAGTGCCCATGGTGACAGTGCACATGGTCATACTGCCAATGGTTAAATTACTCATGGTGACAGTACTCATGGTTGCAGTACCCATGGTGACAGTGCTCAAAATGGCAGTTCCCATGGTGACATTGCCCATGGTGACATTGCCTATGGTGACACTTCTCACGGTGACATTTCCCATGGTGACATGGCTCATGGTGACACACCACATTGTGCCAGTGCCCATGGTGACAGTGTTCACAGTGAAAGTGCTCATGGTAATACTGTTTACTTTGAGAGTGCCCAAGGTGAAAATACACATGGTGACATTACTCATTGAGAAATTGCCCATGGTTACAATTCTCATAGCAACAGTTATGGTGACAGTGCTCATGGTGGCACTGCCCTGGGTGACAGTGCTCGTGGTGTCAGTGCTCATGGTGACAGTGCTCATGATGAGAGTGCCTATGTTGTTAATTCCCATGGTGACACTTCTCACAGTGACACTGACAATGGTTACAGGTCACATGTTGGCCGTGCCCTTGGTGACAGTGCCCATGCAGACAGTACTTATGGTGACAGTGTTATCGGTGATAGTCCCCATGGTGAGAGTGCACATGGTGGTAGTGCACATGGTGGCACTGCAAAATGGTGACAGGGCTCATGGTGACAGTGCTCACGGTAAAAACCCATGCTGACAGTACTCACAGAGACACTGCTCATAGTGGCAGTAACCATGGTGACAGTTCGCACAGTGACAGTGCCCACTGTAGGAGTGCCCATGGAGACATTGCTCATGGTGACACTGACCACGGTGACATTGCCTATGGTGACAGTGCTCATGGTGACAGAGCCCATGTTGACTCTGACCACAGTGAGAATGCTCACGGTGATAGTGCCAATGGTGACAGCACTCATGTTGACATCACGCATTGTGCAAGGTGCCATGGTGACAGTGACCATGGTGAGAGATCTCACGGTGATAGCACTCACGGTAATAGTCCTGATGGTGACAGTGCAAATGGTGACAATACAGAGGGTGACAGTACTCATGGTGAAAATACCCATGCTAGCAGTTCTCATAGTGACAGTGCTCATGGGGGAAGTGCCCATGCTGACAGTGCTCATTGTGGCAGTGCTCATGGTGACAGTACCGATGAGGCCAGTGATTATGGTGATGGTGTTCACAGTGGCAGTGCTCATGGAGATAGTGCTCACGGTGACCGTGCCCATGATGACAGTGCCCAGGGTGACAGTGCTCACGGGGAAAGTGCCAATGAGAACATTAACCATGGTGATAGTGCCCCTGGTGACACGGCCCACAGTGACATTGCTCATGGTGATAGTGCCTTTGGTGACAGTGCTCATGGTGAAATTGCCCTTCCTGACAATGCTCATGGTGACATTGCCCTTCGAGATAGTACCCATGTTGACAGTGCCCATGGTGACGTGCTCATGTTGACAGTGCTCACAGTGATAGTGCCCATGGTGACATTGCCCATGGTGGAAGTGCCCACGGTGCCCTTGCCAACAGTGACAGTGCCCACGCTGACAGTTCTCATTGTGATAGTGCCCATGGTGACAGTACACATGGTGATAATCGCAATGGTGACAGTGCTCATGGTGACAGTGCTCATGGTTGCAATACCCATGGTGACAGTGCTCAAAATGACAGTGACAGTGGTGGCAGTGACCATGGTGACAGTGCCCACGGTGACATCGCCTATAGTGACACTTCTCACGGTGACATTGCCAATGGTGACAGGGCTCATGTTGACGTGCTTATATTGACAGTGCTCACAGTGATAGTGCCCATGGTGACATTGCCCATGGTGGAATTGCACACAATGCCAGTTCCCACAGTGACAGTGCTCATGCTGAGAGTTGTCATGGTGATAGTGCCCATGGTGACAGTGCACATGGTCATACTGCCAATGGTGACAGTACTCATGGTTGCAGTACCCATGGTGACAGTGTGCAAAATGGCATTTCCCGTGGTGGCATTGCCCACGGTGACATTGCCTAAGGTGACACATCTCACGGTGACATTTCCCATGGTGACATTGCTCAAGGTGACACACGACATTGTGCCAGTGCCCATGGTGACAGTGCACATTGTGATACTCGCAATGGTGACAGTGCTCATGGTGACAGCGCTCATGGTGGCAGTACCCAAGGTGACAGTGCTCACAGTGACAGTGCCCACTGTATGAGTGCCCATGTTGACAGTGCTCATGGTGACACTGACCATGGTGACATTGCCTATGGTGACAGTGCTCATGGGGACAGTGGCCATGGTGACACTGACCACAGTGAGAATGCTCACAGTGATAGTGCCAATGGTGCCAGCACTCATGTTGACAGCCCCCATTGTGCAAGTTGCCATGGTGACAGTGACCATGGTGAGAGATCTCACGGTGATAGCGCTCACGGTAATAGTCCTCATGGTGACAGTGCAAATGGTGACAATACACAGGGTGACAGTACACATGGTGAAAATACCCATGCTAGCAGTTCTCATAGTGACAGTGCTCATGGGGGATGTGCCCATGCTGACAGTGCTCATTGTGGCAGTGCTCATGGTGACAGTACCGATGAGGCCAGTGATTATGGTGATGGTGTTCACAGTGGCTGTGCTCATGGAGATAGTGCTCACGGTGACCGTGCCCATGATGACAGTGCCCAGGGAGACAGTGCACACGGGGAAATTGCCAATGATAACATTAACCATGGTGATAGTGCCCCTGGTGACACGGCCCACAGTGACATTGCTCATGGTGATAGTGCCATTGGTGACAGTGCTCACGGTGAAGTTGCCCATCCTGACAATGCTCATGGTGACATTGACCTTCGAGATAGTACCCATGTTGACAGTGCCCATGGTGACGTGCTCATGTTGACAGTGCTCAAAGTGATAGTGCCCATGGTGACATTGCCAAGAGTGACAGTGCCCATGCTGACAGTTCTCATTGTGATAGTGCCCATGGTGACAGTGCACATGGTGATACTTGCAATGGTGACAGTGCTCATGGTGACAGCGCTCATGGTTGCAGTACCCATGGTGACAGTGCTCAAAATGACAGTGACAGTGGTGGCAGTGACCATGGTGACAGTGCCCATGGTGACATTGCCTATAGTGACACTTCTCACAGTGACATTGCCCATGGTGACAGGGCTCATGTTGACGTGCTCATATTGACAGTGCTCACAGCGATAATGTCCATGGTGACATTGCCCATGGTGGAATTGCACACAATGCCATTTCCAACAGTGACAGTGCTCACGCTGAGAGTTGTCATGGTGATAGTGCCCATGGTGACAGTGCACATGGTCATACTGCCAATGGTTAAATTACTCATGGTGACAGTACTCATGGTTGCATTACCCATGGTGACAGTGCTCAAAATGGCAGTTCCCATGGTGACATTGCCCATGGTGACATTGCCTATGGTGACACTTCTCACGGTGACATTTCCCATGGTGACATGGCTCATGGTGACACACCACATTGTGCCAGTGCCCATGGTGACAGTGTTCACAGTGAAAGTGCTCATGGTAATACTGTTTACTTTGAGAGTGCCCAAGGTGAAAATACACATGGTGACATTACTCATTGAGAAATTGCCCATGGTTACAATTCTCATAGCAACAGTTATGGTGACAGTGCTCATGGTGGCACTGCCCTGGGTGACAGTGCTCGTGGTGTCAGTGCTCATGGTGACAGTGCTCATGATGAGAGTGCCTATGTTGTTAATTCCCATGGTGACACTTCTCACAGTGACACTGACAATGGTTACAGGTCACATGTTGGCCGTGCCCTTGGTGACAGTGCCCATGCAGACAGTACTTATGGTGACAGTGTTATCGGTGATAGTGCCCATGGTGAGAGTGCACATGGTTGTAGTGCACATGGTGGCTCTGAAAAATGGTGACAGGGCTCATGGTGACAGTGCTCACGGTAAAAACCCATGCTGACAGTACTCACAGAGACACTGCTCATAGTGGCAGTAACCATGGTGACAGTTCGCACAGTGACAGTGCCCACTGTAGGAGTGCCCATGGAGACATTGCTCATGGTGACACTGACCACGGTGACATTGCCTATGGTGACAGTGCTCATGGTGACAGAGCCCATGTTGACTCTGACCACAGTGAGAATGCTCACGGTGATAGTGCCAATGGTGACAGCACTCATGTTGACAGCACGCATTGTGCAAGGTGCCATGGTGACAGTGACCATGGTGAGAGATCTCACGGTGATAGCACTCACGGTAATATTCCTGATGGTGACAGTGCAAATGGTGACAATACAGAGGGTGACAGTACTCATGGTGAAAATACCCATGCTAGCAGTTCTCATAGTGACAGTGCTCATGGGGGAAGTGCCCATGCTGACAGTGCTCATTGTGGCAGTGCTCATGGTGACAGTACCGATGAGGCCAGTGATTATGGTGATGGTGTTCACAGTGGCTGTGCTCATGGAGATAGTGCTCACGGTGACCGTGCCCATGATGACAGTGCCCAGGGTGACAGTGCTCACGGGGAAAGTGCCAATGAGAACATTAACCATGGTGATAGTGCCCCTGGTGACACGGCCCACAGTGACATTGCTCATGGTGATAGTGCCTTTGGTGACAGTGCTCATGGTGAAATTGCCCTTCCTGACAATGCTCATGGTGACATTGCCCTTCGAGATAGTACCCATGTTGACAGTGCCCATGGTGACGTGCTCATGTTGACAGTGCTCACAGTGATAGTGCCCATGGTGACATTGCCCATGGTGGAAGTGCCCACGGTGCCCTTGCCAACAGTGACAGTGCCCACGCTGACAGTTCTCATTGTGATAGTGCCCATGGTGACAGTACACATGGTGATAATCGCAATGGTGACAGTGCTCATGGTGACAGTGCTCATGGTTGCAATACACATGGTGACAGTGCTCAAAATGACAGTGACAGTGGTGGCAGTGACCATGGTGACAGTGCCCATGGTGACATCGCCTATAGTGACACTTCTCACGGTGACATTGCCCATGGTGACAGGGCTCATGTTGACGTGCTTATATTGACAGTGCTCACAGTGATTGTGCCCATGGTGACATTGCCCATGGTGGAATTGCACACAATGCCAGTTCCCACAGTGACAGTGCTCACGCTGAGAGTTGTCATGGTGATAGTGCCCATGGTGACAGTGCACATGGTCATACTGCCAATGGTGACAGTACTCATGGTTGCAGTACCCATGGTGACAGTGTGCAAAATGGCATTTCCCATGGTGACATTGCCCATGGTGACATTGCCTATGGTGACACATCTCACGGTGACATTTCCCATGGTGACATTGCTCAAGGTGACACACGACATTGTGCCAGTGCCCATGGTGACAGTGCACATTGTGATACTCGCAATGGTGACAGTGCTCATGGTGACAGCGCTCATGGTGGCAGTACCCAAGGTGACAGTGCTCACAGTGACAGTGCCCACTGTATGAGTGCCCATGTTGACAGTGCTCATGGTGCCACTGACCATGGTGACATTGCCTATGGTGACAGTGCTCATGGTGACAGTGGCCATGGTGACACTGACCACAGTGAGAATGCTCACAGTGATAGTGCCAATGGTGCCAGCACTCATGTTGACAGCCCCCATTGTGCAAGGTGCCATGGTGACAGTGACCATGGTGAGAGATCTCACGGTGATAGTGCTCACGGTAATAGTCCTCATGGTGACAGTGCAAATGGTGACAATACACAGGGTGACAGTACACATGGTGAAAATACCCATGGTAGCAGTACTCATAGTGAAAGTGCTCATGGGGGATGTGCCCATGCTGACAGTGCTCATTGTGGCAGTGCTCATGTTGACAGTACCGATGAGGCCAGTGATTATGGTGATGGTGTTCACAGTGGCTGTGCTCATGGAGATAGTGCTCACGGTGACCGTGCCCATGATGACAGTGCCCAGGGTGACAGTGCTCACGGGGAAAGTGCCAATGCTAACATTAACCATGGTGATAGTGCCCCTGGTGACACGTCCCACAGTGACATTGCTCATGGTGATAGTGCCATTGGTGACAGTGCTCACGGTGAAGTTGCCCATCCTGACAATGCTCATGGTGACATTGACCTTCGAGATAGTACCCATGTTGACAGTGCCCATGGTGACGTGCTCATGTTGACAGTGCTCAAAGTGATAGTGCCCATGGTGACATTGCCAAGAGTGACAGTGCCCATGCTGACAGTTCTCATTGTGATAGTGCCCATGGTGACAGTGCACATGGTGATACTTGCAATGGTGACAGTGCTCATGGTGACAGCGCTCATGGTTGCAGTACCCATGGTGACAGTGCTCAAAATGACAGTGACAGTGGTGGCAGTGACCATGGTGACAGTGCCCACGGTGACATTGCCTATAGTGACACTTCTCACAGTGACATTGCCCATGGTGACAGGGCTCATGTTGACGTGCTCATATTGACAGTGCTCACAGCGATAATGTCCATGGTGACATTGCCCATGGTGGAATTGCACACAATGCCATTTCCAACAGTGACAGTGCTCACGCTGAGAGTTGTCATGGTGATAGTGCCCATGGTGACAGTGCACATGGTCATACTGCCAATGGTTAAATTACTCATGGTGACAGTACTCATGGTTGTAGTACCCATGGTGACAGTGCTCAAAATGGCAGTTCCCATAGTGACATTGCCCATGGTGACATTGCCTATGGTGACATTTCTCACGGTGACATTTCCCATGGTGACATGGCTCATGGTGACACACCACATTGTGCCAGTGCCCATGGTGACAGTGTTCACAGTGAAAGTGCTCATGGTAATACTGTTTACTTTGCGAGTGCCCAAGGTGAAAATACACATGGTGACATTACTCATTGAGAAATTGCCCATGGTTACAATTCTCATAGCAACAGTTATGGTGACAGTGCTCATGGTGGCACTGCCCTGGGTGACAGTGCTCGTGGTGTCAGTGCTCATGGTGATAGTGCTCATGATGAGAGTGCCTATGTTGTTAATTCCCATGGTGACACTTCTCACAGTGACACTGACAATGGTTACAGGTCACATGTTGGCCGTGCCCTTGGTGACAGTGCCCATGCAGACAGTACTTATGGTGACAGTGTTATCGGTGATAGTGCCCATGGTGAGAGTGCACATGGTGGTAGTGCACATGGTGGCACTGAAGAATGGTGACAGGGCTCATGGTGACAGTGCTCAAGGTAAAAACCCATGCTGACATTACTCACAGAGACACTGCTCATAGTGGCAGTAACCATGGTGACAGTTCGCACAGTGACAGTGCCCACTGTAGGAGTGCCCATGGAGACATTGCTCATGGTGACACTGACCACGGTGACATTGCCTATGGTGACAGTGCTCATGGTGACAGAGCCCATGTTGACTCTGACCACAGTGAGAATGCTCACGGTGATAGTGCCAATGGTGACAGCACTCATGTTGACAGCACGCATTGTGCAAGGTGCCATGGTGACAGTGACCATGGTGAGAGATCTCACGGTGATAGCACTCACGGTAATAGTCCTGATGGTGACAGTGCAAATGGTGACAATACAGAGGGTGACAGTACTCATGGTGAAAATACCCATGCTAGCAGTTCTCATAGTGACAGTGCTCATGGGGGAAGTGCCCATGCTGACAGTGCTCATTGTGGCAGTGCTCATGGTGACAGTACCGATGAGGCCAGTGATTATGGTGATGGTGTTCACAGTGGCTGTGCTCATGGAGATAGTGCTCACGGTGATCGTGCCCATGATGACAGTGCCCAGGGTGACAGTGCTCACGGGGAAAGTGCCAATGAGAACATTAACCATGGTGATAGTGCCCCTGGTGACACGGCCCACAGTGACATTGCTCATGGTGATAGTGCCTTTGGTGACAGTGCTCATGGTGAAATTGCCCTTCCTGACAATGCTCATGGTGACATTGCCCTTCGAGATAGTACCCATGTTGACAGTGCCCATGGTGACGTGCTCATGTTGACAGTGCTCACAGTGATAGTGCCCATGGTGACATTGCCCATGGTGGAAGTGCCCACGGTGCCCTTGCCAACAGTGACAGTGCCCACGCTGACAGTTCTCATTGTGATAGTGCCCATGGTGACAGTACACATGGTGATAATCGCAATGGTGACAGTGCTCATGGTGTCAGTGCTCATGGTTGCAATACCCATGGTGACAGTGCTCAAAATGACAGTGACAGTGGTGGTAGTGACCATGGTGACAGTGCCCACGGTGACATCGCCTATAGTGACACTTCTCACGGTGACATTGCCAATGGTGACAGGGCTCATGTTGACGTGCTTATATTGACAGTGCTCACAGTGATAGTGCCCATGGTGACATTGCCCATGGTGGAATTGCACACAATGCCAGTTCCAACAGTGACAGTGCTCACGCTGAGAGTTGTCATGGTGATAGTGCCCATGGTGACAGTGCACATGGTCATACTGCCAATGGTGACAGTACTCATGGTTGCAGTACCCATGGTGACAGTGTGCAAAATGGCATTTCCCATGGTGACATTGCCCATGGTGACATTGCCTATGGTGACACATCTCACGGTGACATTTCCCATGGTGACATTGCTCAAGGTGACACACGACATTGTGCCAGTGCCCATGGTGACAGTGCACATTGTGATACTCGCAATGGTGACAGTGCTCATGGTGACAGCGCTCATGGTGGCAGTACCCAAGGTGACAGTGCTCACAGTGACAGTGCCCACTGTATGAGTGCCCATGTTGACAGTGCTCATGGTGCCACAGACCATGGTGACATTGCCTATGGTGACAGTGCTCATGGTGACAGGGCCCATGGTGACACTGACCACAGTGAGAATGCTCACAGTGATAGTGCCAATGGTGCCAGCACTCATGTTGACAGCCCCCATTGTGCAAGGTGCCATGGTGACAGTGACCATGGTGAGAGATCTCACGGTGATAGCGCTCACGGTAATAGTCCTCATGGTGACAGTGCAAATGGTGACAATACACAGGGTGACAGTACACATGGTGAAAATACCCATGCTAGCAGTTCTCATAGTGACAGTGCTCATGGGGGATGTGCCCATGCTGACAGTGCTCATTGTGGCAGTGCTCATGGTGACAGTACCGATGAGGCCAGTGATTATGGTGATGGTGTTCACAGTGGCTGTGCTCATGGAGATAGTGCTCACGGTGACCGTGCCCATGATGACAGTGCCCAGGGAGACAGTGCTCACGGGGAAATTGCCAATGAAAACATTAACCATGGTGATAGTGCCCCTGGTGACACGGCCCACAGTGACATTGCTCATGGTGATAGTGCCATTGGTGACAGTGCTCATGGTGAAGTTGCCCATCCTGACAATGCTCATGGTGACATTGACCTTCGAGATAGTACCCATGTTGACAGTGCCCATGGTGACGTGCTCATGTTGACAGTGCTCAAAGTGATAGTGCCCATGGTGACATTGCCAAGAGTGACAGTGCCCATGCTGACAGTTCTCATTGTGATAGTGCCCATGGTGACAGTGCACATGGTGATACTTGCAATGGTGACAGTGCTCATGGTGACAGCGCTCATGGTTGCAGTACCCATGGTGACAGTGCTCAAAATGACAGTGACAGTGGTGGCAGTGACCATGGTGACAGTGCCCACGGTGACATTGCCTATAGTGACACTTCTCACAGTGACATTGCCCATGGTGACAGGGCTCATGTTGACGTGCTCATATTGACAGTGCTCACAGCGATAATGTCCATGGTGACATTGCCCATGGTGGAATTGCACACAATGCCATTTCCAACAGTGACAGTGCTCACGCTGAGAGTTGTCATGGTGATAGTGCCCATGGTGACAGTGCACATGGTCATACTGCCAATGGTTAAATTACTCATGGTGACAGTACTCATGGTTGCAGTACCCATGGTGACAGTGCTCAAAATGGCAGTTCCCATGGTGACATTGCCCATGGTGACATTGCCTATGGTGACACTTCTCACGGTGACATTTCCCATGGTGACATGGCTCATGGTGACACACCACATTGTGCCAGTGCCCATGGTGACAGTGTTCACAGTGAAAGTGCTCATGGTAATACTGTTTACTTTGAGAGTGCCCAAGGTGAAAATACACATGGTGACATTACTCATTGAGAAATTGCCCATGGTTACAATTCTCATAGCAACAGTTATGGTGACAGTGCTCATGGTGGCACTGCCCTGGGTGACAGTGCTCGTGGTGTCAGTGCTCATGGTGACAGTGCTCATGATGAGAGTGCCTATGTTGTTAATTCCCATGGTGACACTTCTCACAGTGACACTGACAATGGTTACAGGTCACATGTTGGCCGTGCCCTTGGTGACAGTGCCCATGCAGACAGTACTTATGGTGACAGTGTTATCGGTGATAGTGCCCATGGTGAGAGTGCACATGGTGGTAGTGCACATGGTGGCACTGCAAAATGGACTCAGGGCTCATGGTGACAGTGCTCACGGTAAAAACCCATGCTGACAGTTCTCACAGAGACACTGCTCATAGTGGCAGTAACCATGGTGACATTTCGCACAGTGACAGTGCCCACTGTAGGAGTGCCCATGGAGACATTGCTCATGGTGGCACTGACCACGGTGACATTGCCTATGGTGACAGTGCTCATGATGACAGAGCCCATGTTGACTCTGACCACAGTGAGAATGCTCACGGTGATAGTGCCAATGGTGACAGCACTCATGTTGACAGCACGCATTGTGCAAGGTGCCATGGTGACAGTGACCATGGTGAGAGATCTCACGGTGATAGCAGTCACGGTAATAGTCCTGATGGTGACAGTGCAAATGGTGACAATACAGAGGGTGACAGTACTCATGGTGAAAATACCCATGCTAGCAGTTCTCATAGTGACAGTGCTCATGGGGGAAGTGCCCATGCTGACAGTGCTCATTGTGGCAGTGCTCATGGTGACAGTACCGATGAGGCCAGTGATTATGGTGATGGTGTTCACAGTGACTGTGCTCATGGAGATAGTGCTCACGGTGACCGTGCCCATGATGACAGTGCCCAGGGTGACAGTGCTCACGGGGAAAGTGCCAATGAGACCATTAACCATGGTGATAGTGCCCCTGGTGACACGGCCCACAGTGACATTGCTCATGGTGATAGTGCCATTGGTGACAGTGCTCACGGTGAAGTTGCCCATCCTGACAATGCTCATGGTGACATTGACCTTCGAGATAGTACCCATATTGACAGTGCCCATGGTGATGTGCTCATGTTGACAGTGCTCAAAGTGATAGTGCCCATGGTGACATTGCCAAGAGTGACAGTGCCCATGCTGACAGTTCTCATTGTGATAGTGCCCATGGTGACAGTGCACATGGTGATACTTGCAATGGTGACAGTGCTCATGGTGACAGTGCTCATGGTTGCAGTACCCATGGTGACAGTGCTCAAAATGACAGTGACAGTGGTGGCAGTGACCATGGTGACAGTGCCCACGGTGACATTGCCTATAGTGACACTTCTCACAGTGACATTGCCCATGGTGACAGGGCTCATGTTGACGTGCTCATATTGACAGTGCTCACAGCGATAATGTCCATGGTGACATTGCCCATGGTGGAATTGCACACAATGCCATTTCCAACAGTGACAGTGCTCACGCTGAGAGTTGTCATGGTGATAGTGCCCATGGTGACAGTGCACATGGTCATACTGCCAATGGTTAAATTACTCATGGTGACAGTACTCATGGTTGCAGTACCCATGGTGACAGTGCTCAAAATGGCAGTTCCCATGGTGACATTGCCCATGGTGACATTGCCTATGGTGACACTTCTCACGGTGACATTTCCCATGGTGACATGGCTCATGGTGACACACCACATTGTGCCAGTGCCCATGGTGACAGTGTTCACAGTGAAAGTGCTCATGGTAATACTGTTTACTTTGAGAGTGCCCAAGGTGAAAATACACATGGTGACATTACTCATTGAGAAATTGCCCATGGTTACAATTCTCATAGCAACAGTTATGGTGACAGTGCTCATGGTGGCACTGCCCTGGGTGACAGTGCTCGTGGTGTCAGTGCTCATGGTGACAGTGCTCATGATGAGAGTGCCTATGTTGTTAATTCCCATGGTGACACTTCTCACAGTGACACTGACAATGGTTACAGGTCACATGTTGGCCGTGCCCTTGGTGACAGTGCCCATGCAGACAGTACTTATGGTGACAGTGTTATCGGTGATAGTGCCCATGGTGAGAGTGCACATGGTGGTAGTGCACATGGTGGCACTGAAAAATGGTGACAGGGCTCATGGTGACAGTGCTCACGGTAAAAACCCATGCTGACAGTACTCACAGAGACACTGCTCATAGTGGCAGTAACCATGGTGACAGTTCGCACAGTGACAGTGCCCACTGTAGGAGTGCCCATGGAGACATTTCTCATGGTGGCACTGACCACGGTGACATTGCCTATGGTGACAGTGCTCATGGTGACAGAGCCCATGTTGACTCTGACCACAGTGAGAATGCTCACGGTGATAGTGCCAATGGTGACAGCACTCATGTTGACAGCACGCATTGTGCAAGGTGCCATGGTGACAGTGAACATGGTGAGAGATCTCACGGTGATAGCACTCACGGTAATAGTCCTGATGGTGACAGTGCAAATGGTGACAATACAGAGGGTGACAGTACTCATGGTGAAAATACCCATGCTAGCAGTTCTCATAGTGACAGTGCTCATGGGGGAAGTGCCCATGCTGACAGTGCTCATTGTGGCAGTGCTCATGGTGACAGTACCGATGAGGCCAGTGATTATGGTGATGGTGTTCACAGTGGCTGTGCTCATGGAGATAGTGCTCACGGTGACCGTGCCCATGATGACAGTGCCCAGGGTGACAGTGCTCAAGGGGAAAGTGCCAATGAGAACATTAACCATGGTGATAGTGCCCCTGGTGACACGGCCCACAGTGACATTGCTCATGGTGATAGTGCCATTGGTGACAGTGCTCACGGTGAAGTTGCCCATCCTGACAATGCTCATGGTGACATTGACCTTCGAGATAGTACCCATGTTGACAGTGCCCATGGTGACGTGCTCATGTTGACAGTGCTCAAAGTGATAGTGCCCATGGTGACATTGCCAAGAGTGACAGTGCCCATGCTGACAGTTCTCATTGTGATAGTGCCCATGGTGACAGTGCACATGGTGATACTTGCAATGGTGACAGTGCTCATGGTGACAGCGCTCATGGTTGCAGTACCCATGGTGACAGTGCTCAAAATGACAGTGACAGTGGTGGCAGTGACCATGGTGACAGTGCCCACGGTGACATTGCCTATAGTGACACTTCTCACAGTGACATTGCCCATGGTGACAGGGCTCATGTTGACGTGCTCATATTGACAGTGCTCACAGCGATAATGTCCATGGTGACATTGCCCATGGTGGAATTGCACACAATGCCATTTCCAACAGTGACAGTGCTCACGCTGAGAGTTGTCATGGTGATAGTGCCCATGGTGACAGTGCACATGGTCATACTGCCAATGGTTAAATTACTCATGGTGACAGTACTCATGGTTGCAGTACCCATGGTGACAGTGCTCAAAATGGCAGTTCCCATGGTGACATTGCCCATGGTGACATTGCCTATGGTGACACTTCTCACGGTGACATTTCCCATGGTGACATGGCTCATGGTGACACACCACATTGTGCCAGTGCCCATGGTGACAGTGTTCACAGTGAAAGTGCTCATGGTAATACTGTTTACTTTGAGAGTGCCCAAGGTGAAAATACACATGGTGACATTACTCATTGAGAAATTGCCCATGGTTACAATTCTCATAGCAACAGTTATGGTGACAGTGCTCATGGTGGCACTGCCCTGGGTGACAGTGCTCGTGGTGTCAGTGCTCATGGTGACAGTGCTCATGATGAGAGTGCCTATGTTGTTAATTCCCATGGTGACACTTCTCACAGTGACACTGACAATGGTTACAGGTCACATGTTGGCCGTGCCCTTGGTGACAGTGCCCATGCAGACAGTACTTATGGTGACAGTGTTATCGGTGATAGTGCCCATGGTGAGAGTGCACATGGTGGTAGTGCACATGGTGGCACTGAAAAATGGTGACAGGGCTCATGGTGACAGTGCTCACGGTAAAAACCCATGCTGACAGTACTCACAGAGACACTGCTCATAGTGGCAGTAACCATGGTGACAGTTCGCACAGTGACAGTGCCCACTGTAGGAGTGCCCATGGAGACATTGCTCATGGTGACACTGACCACGGTGACATTGCCTATGGTGACAGTGCTCATGGTGACAGAGCCCATGTTGACTCTGACCACAGTGAGAATGCTCACGGTGATAGTGCCAATGGTGACAGCACTCATGTTGACAGCACGCATTGTGCAAGGTGCCATGGTGACAGTGACCATGGTGAGAGATCTCACGGTGATAGCACTCACGGTAATAGTCCTGATGGTGACAGTGCAAATGGTGACAATACAGAGGGTGACAGTACTCATGGTGAAAATACCCATGCTAGCAGTTCTCATAGTGACAGTGCTCATGGGGGAAGTGCCCACGCTGACAGTGCTCATTGTGGCAGTGCTCATGGTGACAGTACCGATGAGGCCAGTGATTATGGTGATGGTGTTCACAGTGGCTGTGCTCATGGAGATAGTGCTCACGGTGACCGTGCCCATGATGACAGTGCCCAGGGTGACAGTGCTCACGGGGAAAGTGCCAATGAGAACATTAACCATGGTGATAGTGCCCCTGGTGACACGGCCCACAGTGACATTGCTCATGGTGATAGTGCCTTTGGTGACAGTGCTCATGGTGAAATTGCCCTTCCTGACAATGCTCATGGTGACATTGCCCTTCGAGATAGTACCCATGTTGACAGTGCCCATGGTGACGTGCTCATGTTGACAGTGCTCACAGTGATAGTGCCCATGGTGACATTGCCCATGGTGGAAGTGCCCACGGTGCCCTTGCCAACAGTGACAGTGCCCACGCTGACAGTTCTCATTGTGATAGTGCCCATGGTGACAGTACACATGGTGATAATCGCAATGGTGACAGTGCTCATGGTGACAGTGCTCATGGTTGCAATACCCATGGTGACAGTGCTCAAAATGACAGTGACAGTGGTGGCAGTGACCATGGTGACATCACCTATAGTGACACTTCTCACGGTGACATTGCCAATGGTGACAGGGCTCATGTTGACGTGCTTATATTGACAGTGCTCACAGTGATTGTGCCCATGGTGACATTGCCCATGGTGGAATTGCACACAATGCCAGTTCCCACAGTGACAGTGCTCACGCTGAGAGTTGTCATGGTGATAGTGCCCATGGTGACAGTGCACATGGTCATACTGCCAATGGTGACAGTACTCATGGTTGCAGTACCCATGGTGACAGTGTGCAAAATGGCATTTCCCATGGTGACATTGCCCATGGTGACATTGCCTATGGTGACACATCTCACGGTGACATTTCGCATGGTGACATTGCTCAAGGTGACACACGACATTGTGCCAGTGCCCATGGTGACAGTGCACATTGTGATACTCGCAATGGTGACAGTGCTCATGGTGACAGCGCTCATGGTGGCAGTACCCAAGGTGACAGTGCTCACAGTGACAGTGCCCACTGTATGAGTGCCCATGTTGACAGTGCTCATGGTGCCACAGACCATGGTGACATTGCCTATGGTGACACTGACCACAGTGAGAATGCTCACAGTGATAGTGCCAATGGTGCCAGCACTCATGTTGACAGCCCCCATTGTGCAAGGTGCCATGGTGACAGTGACCATGGTGAGAGATCTCACGGTGATAGCGCTCACGGTAATAGTCCTCATGGTGACAGTGCAAATGGTGACAATACACAGGGTGACAGTACACATGGTGAAAATACCCATGGTAGCAGTTCTCATAGTGACAGTGCTCATGGGGGATGTGCCCATGCTGACAGTGCTCATTGTGGCAGTGCTCAGGGTGACAGTACCGATGAGGCCAGTGATTATGGTGATGGTGTTCACAGTGGCTGTGCTCATGGAGATAGTGCTCACGGTGACCGTGCCCATGATGACAGTGCCCAGGGTGACAGTGCTCACGGGGAAATTGCCAATGATAACATTAACCATGGTGATAGTGCCCCTGGTGACACGGCCCACAGTGACATTGCTCATGGTGATAGTGCCATTGGTGACAGTGCTCACGGTGAAGTTGCCCATCCTGACAATGCTCATGTTGACATTGACCTTCGAGATAGTACCCATGTTGACAGTGCCCATGGTGACGTGCTCATGTTGACAGTGCTCAAAGTGATAGTGCCCATGGTGACATTGCCAAGAGTGACAGTGCCCATGCTGACAGTTCTCATTGTGATAGTGCCCATGGTGACAGTGCACATGGTGATACTTGCAATGGTGACAGTGCTCATGGTGACAGCGCTCATGGTTGCAGTACCCATGGTGACAGTGCTCAAAATGACAGTGACAGTGGTGGCAGTGACCATGGTGACAGTGCCCACGGTGACATTGCCTATAGTGACACTTCTCACAGTGACATTGCCCATGGTGACAGGGCTCATGTTGACGTGCTCATATTGACAGTGCTCACAGCGATAATGTCCATGGTGACATTGCCCATGGTGGAATTGCACACAATGCCATTTCCAACAGTGACAGTGCTCACGCTGAGAGTTGTCATGGTGATAGTGCCCATGGTGACAGTGCACATGGTCATACTGCCAATGGTTAAATTACTCATGGTGACAGTACTCATGGTTGCAGTACCCATGGTGACAGTGCTCAAAATGGCAGTTCCCATGGTGACATTGCCCATGGTGACATTGCCTATGGTGACACTTCTCACGGTGACATTTCCCATGGTGACATGGCTCATGGTGACACACCACATTGTGCCAGTGCCCATGGTGACAGTGTTCACAGTGAAAGTGCTCATGGTAATACTGTTTACTTTGAGAGTGCCCAAGGTGAAAATACACATGGTGACATTACTCATTGAGAAATTGCCCATGGTTACAATTCTCATAGCAACAGTTATGGTGACAGTGCTCATGGTGGCACTGCCCTGGGTGACAGTGCTCGTGGTGTCAGTGCTCATGGTGACAGTGCTCATGATGAGAGTGCCTATGTTGTTAATTCCCATGGTGACACTTCTCACAGTGACACTGACAATGGTTACAGGTCACATGTTGGCCGTGCCCTTGGTGACAGTGCCCATGCAGACAGTACTTATGGTGACAGTGTTATCGGTGATAGTGCCCATGGTGAGAGTGCACATGGTGGTAGTGCACATGGTGGCACTGAAAAATGGTGACAGGGCTCATGGTGACAGTGCTCACGGTAAAAACCCATGCTGACAGTACTCACAGAGACACTGCTCATAGTGGCAGTAACCATGGTGACAGTTCGCACAGTGACAGTGCCCACTGTAGGAGTGCCCATGGAGACATTGCTCATGGTGACACTGACCACGGTGACATTGCCTATGGTGACAGTGCTCATGGTGACAGAGCCCATGTTGACTCTGACCACAGTGAGAATGCTCACGGTGATAGTGCCAATGGTGACAGCACTCATGTTGACAGCACGCATTGTGCAAGGTGCCATGGTGACAGTGACCATGGTGAGAGATCTCACGGTGATAGCACTCACGGTAATAGTCCTGATGGTGACAGTGCAAATGGTGACAATACAGAGGGTGACAGTACTCATGGTGAAAATACCCATGCTAGCAGTTCTCATAGTGACAGTGCTCATGGGGGAAGTGCCCATGCTGACAGTGCTCATTGTGGCAGTGCTCATGGTGACAGTACCGATGAGGCCAGTGATTATGGTGATGGTGTTCACAGTGGCTGTGCTCATGGAGATAGTGCTCACGGTGACCGTGCCCATGATGACAGTGCCCAGGGTGACAGTGCTCACGGGGAAAGTGCCAATGAGAACATTAACCATGGTGATAGTGCCCCTGGTGACACGGCCCACAGTGACATTGCTCATGGTGATAGTGCCTTTGGTGACAGTGCTCATGGTGAAATTGCCCTTCCTGACAATGCTCATGGTGACATTGCCCTTCGAGATAGTACCCATGTTGACAGTGCCCATGGTGACGTGCTCATGTTGACAGTGCTCACAGTGATAGTGCCCATGGTGACATTGCCCATGGTGGAAGTGCCCACGGTGCCCTTGCCAACAGTGACAGTGCCCACGCTGACAGTTCTCATTGTGATAGTGCCCATGGTGACAGTACACATGGTGATAATCGCAATGGTGACAGTGCTCATGGTGACAGTGCTCATGGTTGCAATACCCATGGTGACAGTGCTCAAAATGACAGTGACAGTGGTGGCAGTGACCATGGTGACAGTGCCCATGGTGACATCACCTATAGTGACACTTCTCACGGTGACATTGCCAATGGTGACAGGGCTCATGTTGACGTGCTTATATTGACAGTGCTCACAGTGATTGTGCCCATGGTGACATTGCCCATGGTGGAATTGCACACAATGCCAGTTCCCACAGTGACAGTGCTCACGCTGAGAGTTGTCATGGTGATAGTGCCCATGGTGACAGTGCACATGGTCATACTGCCAATGGTGACAGTACTCATGGTTGTAGTACCCATGGTGACAGTGTGCAAAATGGCATTTCCCATGGTGACATTGCCCATGGTGACATTGCCTATGGTGACACATCTCACGGTGACATTTCCCATGGTGACATTGCTCAAGGTGACACACGACATTGTGCCAGTGCCCATGGTGACAGTGCACATTGTGATACTCGCAATGGTGACAGTGCTCATGGTGACAGCGCTCATGGTGGCAGTACCCAAGGTGACAGTGCTCACAGTGACAGTGCCCACTGTATGAGTGCCCATGTTGACAGTGCTCATGGTGCCACAGACCATGGTGACATTGCCTATGGTGACAGTGCTCATGGTGACAGGGCCCATGGTGACACTGACCACAGTGAGAATGCTCACAGTGATAGTGCCAATGGTGCCAGCACTCATGTTGACAGCCCCCATTGTGCAAGGTGCCATGGTGACAGTGACCATGGTGAGAGATCTCACGGTGATAGCGCTCACGGTAATAGTCCTCATGGTGACAGTGCAAATGGTGACAATACACAGGGTGACAGTACACATGGTGAAAATACCCATGGTAGCAGTTCTCATAGTGACAGTGCTCATGGGGGATGTGCCCATGCTGACAGTGCTCATTGTGGCAGTGCTCATGGTGACAGTACCGATGAGGCCAGTGATTATGGTGATGGTGTTCACAGTGGCTGTGCTCATGGAGATAGTGCTCACGGTGACCGTGCCCATGATGACAGTGCCCAGGGTGACAGTGCTCACGGGGAAATTGCCAATGATAACATTAACCATGGTGATAGTGCCCCTGGTGACACGGCCCACAGTGACATTGCTCATGGTGATAGTGCCATTGGTGACAGTGCTCACGGTGAAGTTGCCCATCCTGACAATGCTCATGGTGACATTGACCTTCGAGATAGTACCCATGTTGACAGTGCCCATGGTGACGTGCTCATGTTGACAGTGCTCAAAGTGATAGTGCCCATGGTGACATTGCCAAGAGTGACAGTGCCCATGCTGACAGTTCTCATTGTGATAGTGCCCATGGTGACAGTGCACATGGTGATACTTGCAATGGTGACAGTGCTCATGGTGACAGCGCTCATGGTTGCAGTACCCATGGTGACAGTGCTCAAAATGACAGTGACAGTGGTGGCAGTGACCATGGTGACAGTGCCCATGGTGACATTGCCTATAGTGACACTTCTCACAGTGACATTGCCCATGGTGACAGGGCTCATGTTGACGTGCTCATATTGACAGTGCTCACAGCGATAATGTCCATGGTGACATTGCCCATGGTGGAATTGCACACAATGCCATTTCCAACAGTGACAGTGCTCACGCTGAGAGTTGTCATGGTGATAGTGCCCATGGTGACAGTGCACATGGTCATACTGCCAATGGTTAAATTACTCATGGTGACAGTACTCATGGTTGCAGTACCCATGGTGACAGTGCTCAAAATGGCAGTTCCCATGGTGACATTGCCCATGGTGACATTGCCTATGGTGACACTTCTCACGGTGACATTTCCCATGGTGACATGGCTCATGGTGACACACCACATTGTGCCAGTGCCCATGGTGACAGTGTTCACAGTGAAAGTGCTCATGGTAATACTGTTTACTTTGAGAGTGCCCAAGGTGAAAATACACATGGTGACATTACTCATTGAGAAATTGCCCATGGTTACAATTCTCATAGCAACAGTTATGGTGACAGTGCTCATGGTGGCACTGCCCTGGGTGACAGTGCTCGTGGTGTCAGTGCTCATGGTGACAGTGCTCATGATGAGAGTGCCTATGTTGTTAATTCCCATGGTGACACTTCTCACAGTGACACTGACAATGGTTACAGGTCACATGTTGGCCGTGCCCTTGGTGACAGTGCCCATGCAGACAGTACTTATGGTGACAGTGTTATCGGTGATAGTGCCCATGGTGAGAGTGCACATGGTGGTAGTGCACATGGTGGCACTGAAAAATGGTGACAGGGCTCATGGTGACAGTGCTCACGGTAAAAACCCATGCTGACAGTACTCACAGAGACACTGCTCATAGTGGCAGTAACCATGGTGACAGTTCGCACAGTGACAGTGCCCACTGTAGGAGTGCCCATGGAGACATTGCTCATGGTGACACTGACCACGGTGACATTGCCTATGGTGACAGTGCTCATGGTGACAGAGCCCATGTTGACTCTGACCACAGTGAGAATGCTCACGGTGATAGTGCCAATGGTGACAGCACTCATGTTGACAGCACGCATTGTGCAAGGTGCCATGGTGACAGTGACCATGGTGAGAGATCTCACGGTGATAGCACTCACGGTAATAGTCCTGATGGTGACAGTGCAAATGGTGACAATACAGAGGGTGACAGTACTCATGGTGAAAATACCCATGCTAGCAGTTCTCATAGTGACAGTGCTCATGGGGGAAGTGCCCATGCTGACAGTGCTCATTGTGGCAGTGCTCATGGTGACAGTACCGATGAGGCCAGTGATTATGGTGATGGTGTTCACAGTGGCTGTGCTCATGGAGATAGTGCTCACGGTGACCGTGCCCATGATGACAGTGCCCAGGGTGACAGTGCTCACGGGGAAAGTGCCAATGAGAACATTAACCATGGTGATAGTGCCCCTGGTGACACGGCCCACAGTGACATTGCTCATGGTGATAGTGCCTTTGGTGACAGTGCTCATGGTGAAATTGCCCTTCCTGACAATGCTCATGGTGACATTGCCCTTCGAGATAGTACCCATGTTGACAGTGCCCATGGTGACGTGCTCATGTTGACAGTGCTCACAGTGATAGTGCCCATGGTGACATTGCCCATGGTGGAAGTGCCCACGGTGCCCTTGCCAACAGTGACAGTGCCCACGCTGACAGTTCTCATTGTGATAGTGCCCATGGTGACAGTACACATGGTGATAATCGCAATGGTGACAGTGCTCATGGTGACAGTGCTCATGGTTGCAATACCCATGGTGACAGTGCTCAAAATGACAGTGACAGTGGTGGCAGTGACCATGGTGACAGTGCCCATGGTGACATCACCTATAGTGACACTTCTCACGGTGACATTGCCAATGGTGACAGGGCTCATGTTGACGTGCTTATATTGACAGTGCTCACAGTGATTGTGCCCATGGTGACATTGCCCATGGTGGAATTGCACACAATGCCAGTTCCCACAGTGACAGTGCTCACGCTGAGAGTTGTCATGGTGATAGTGCCCATGGTGACAGTGCACATGGTCATACTGCCAATGGTGACAGTACTCATGGTTGTAGTACCCATGGTGACAGTGTGCAAAATGGCATTTCCCATGGTGACATTGCCCATGGTGACATTGCCTATGGTGACACATCTCACGGTGACATTTCCCATGGTGACATTGCTCAAGGTGACACACGACATTGTGCCAGTGCCCATGGTGACAGTGCACATTGTGATACTCGCAATGGTGACAGTGCTCATGGTGACAGCGCTCATGGTGGCAGTACCCAAGGTGACAGTGCTCACAGTGACAGTGCCCACTGTATGAGTGCCCATGTTGACAGTGCTCATGGTGCCACTGACCATGGTGACATTGCCTATGGTGACAGTGCTCATGGTGACAGGGCCCATGGTGACACTGACCACAGTGAGAATGCTCACAGTGATAGTGCCAATGGTGCCAGCACTCATGTTGACAGCCCCCATTGTGCAAGGTGCCATGGTGGCAGTGACCATGGTGAGAGATCTCACGGTGATAGCGCTCACGGTAATAGTCCTGATGGTGACAGTGCAAATGGTGACAATACACAGGGTGACAGTACACATGGTGAAAATACCCATGGTAGCAGTTCTCATAGTGACAGTGCTCATGGGGGATGTGCCCATGCTGACAGTGCTCATTGTGGCAGTGCTCATGGTGACAGTACCGATGAGGCCAGTGATTATGGTGATGGTGTTCACAGTGGCTGTGCTCATGGAGATAGTGCTCACGGTGACCGTGCCCATGATGACAGTGCCCAGGGTGACAGTGCTCACGGGGAAATTGCCAATGATAACATTAACCATGGTGATAGTGCCCCTGGTGACACGGCCCACAGTGACATTGCTCATGGTGATAGTGCCATTGGTGACAGTGCTCATGGTGAAGTTGCCCATCCTGACAATGCTCATGGTGACATTGACCTTCGAGATAGTACCCATGTTGACAGTGCCCATGGTGACGTGCTCATGTTGACAGTGCTCAAAGTGATAGTGCCCATGGTGACATTGCCAAGAGTGACAGTGCCCATGCTGACAGTTCTCATTGTGATAGTGCCCATGGTGACAGTGCACATGGTGATACTTGCAATGGTGACAGTGCTCATGGTGACAGCGCTCATGGTTGCAGTACCCATGGTGACAGTGCTCAAAATGACAGTGACAGTGGTGGCAGTGACCATGGTGACAGTGCCCACGGTGACATTGCCTATAGTGACACTTCTCACAGTGACATTGCCCATGGTGACAGGGCTCATGTTGACGTGCTCATATTGACAGTGCTCACAGCGATAATGTCCATGGTGACATTGCCCATGGTGGAATTGCACACAATGCCATTTCCAACAGTGACAGTGCTCACGCTGAGAGTTGTCATGGTGATAGTGCCCATGGTGACAGTGCACATGGTCATACTGCCAATGGTTAAATTACTCATGGTGACAGTACTCATGGTTGCAGTACCCATGGTGACAGTGCTCAAAATGGCAGTTCCCATGCTGACATTGCCCATGGTGACATTGCCTATGGTGACACTTCTCACGGTGACATTTCCCATGGTGACATGGCTCATGGTGACACACCACATTGTGCCAGTGCCCATGGTGACAGTGTTCACAGTGAAAGTGCTCATGGTAATACTGTTTACTTTGAGAGTGCCCAAGGTGAAAATACACATGGTGACATTACTCATTGAGAAATTGCCCATGGTTACAATTCTCATAGCAACAGTTATGGTGACAGTGCTCATGGTGGCACTGCCCTGGGTGACAGTGCTCGTGGTGTCAGTGCTCATGGTGACAGTGCTCATGATGAGAGTGCCTATGTTGTTAATTCCCATGGTGACACTTCTCACAGTGACACTGACAATGGTTACAGGTCACATGTTGGCCGTGCCCTTGGTGACAGTGCCCATGCAGACAGTACTTATGGTGACAGTGTTATCGGTGATAGTGCCCATGGTGAGAGTGCACATGGTGGTAGTGCACATGGTGGCACTGCAAAATGGAGACAGGGCTCATGGTGACAGTGCTCACGGTAAAAACCCATGCTGACAGTACTCACAGAGACACTGCTCATAGTGGCAGTAACCATGGTGACATTTCGCACTTTGACAGTGCCCACTGTAGGAGTGCCCATGGAGACATTGCTCATGGTGACACTGACCACGGTGACATTGCCTATGGTGACAGTGCTCATGGTGACAGAGCCCATGTTGACTCTGACCACAGTGAGAATGCTCACGGTGATAGTGCCAATGGTGACAGCACTCATGTTGACAGCACGCATTGTGCAAGGTGCCATGGTGACAGTGACCATGGTGAGAGATCTCACGGTGATAGCACTCACGGTAATAGTCCTGATGGTGACAGTGCAAATGGTGACAATACAGAGGGTGACAGTACTCATGGTGAAAATACCCATGCTAGCAGTTCTCATAGTGACAGTGCTCATGGGGGAAGTGCCCATGCTGACAGTGCTCATTGTGGCAGTGCTCATGGTGACAGTACCGATGAGGCCAGTGATTATGGTGATGGTGTTCACAGTGGCTGTGCTCATGGAGATAGTGCTCACGGTGACCGTGCCCATGATGACAGTGCCCAGGGTGACAGTGCTCACGGGGAAAGTGCCAATGATAACATTAACCATGGTGATAGTGCCCCTGGTGACACGGCCCACAGTGACATTGCTCATGGTGATAGTGCCATTGGTGACAGTGCTCATGGTGAAGTTTCCCATCCTGACAATGCTCATGGTGACATTGCCCTTCGAGATAGTACCCATGTTGACAGTGCCCATGGTGACGTGCTCATGTTGACAGTGCTCAAAGTGATAGTGCCCATGGTGACATTGCCAAGAGTGACAGTGCCCATGCTGACAGTTCTCATTGTGATAGTGCCCATGGTGACAGTGCACATGGTGGCACTTGCAATGGTGACAGTGCTCATGGTGACAGCACTCATGGTTGCAGTACCCATGGTGACAGTGCTCAAAATGACAGTGACAGTGGTGGCAGTGACCATGGTGACAGTGCCCACGGTGACATCGCCTATAGTGACACTTCTCACAGTGACATTGCCCATGGTGACAGGGCTCATGTTGACGTGCTCATATTGACAGTGCTCACAGCGATAATGTCCATGGTGACATTGCCCATGGTGGAATTGCACACAATGCCATTTCCAACAGTGACAGTGCTCACGCTGAGAGTTGTCATGGTGATAGTGCCCATGGTGACAGTGCACATGGTCATACTGCCAATGGTTAAATTACTCATGGTGACAGTACTCATGGTTGCAGTACCCATGGTGACAGTGCTCAAAATGGCAGTTCCCATGGTGACATTGCCCATGGTGACATTGCCTATGGTGACACTTCTCACGGTGACATTTCCCATGGTGACATGGCTCATGGTGAAACACCACATTGTGCCAGTGCCCATGGTGACAGTGTTCACAGTGAAACTGCTCATGGTAATACTATTTACTTTGAGAGTGCCCAAGGTGAAAATACACATGGTGACATTACTCATTGAGAAATTGCCCATGGTTACAATTCTCATAGCAACAGTTATGGTGACAGTGCTCATGGTGGCACTGCCCTGGGTGACAGTGCTCGTGGTGTCAGTGCTCATGGTGACAGTGCTCATGATGAGAGTGCCTATGTTGTTAATTCCCATGGTGACACTTCTCACAGTGACACTGACAATGGTTACAGGTCACATGTTCGCCGTGCCCTTGGTGACAGTGCCCATGCAGACAGTACTTATGGTGACAGTGTTATCGGTGATAGTGCCCATGGTGAGAGTGCACATGGTGGTAGTGCACATGGTGGCACTGAAAAATGGTGACAGGGCTCATGGTGACAGTGCTCACGGTAAAAACCCATGCTGACAGTACTCACAGAGACACTGCTCATAGTGGCAGTAACCATGGTGACATTTCGCACAGTGACAGTGCCCACTGTAGGAGTGCCCATGGAGACATTGCTCATGGTGACACTGACCACGGTGACATTGCCTATGGTGACAGTGCTCATGGTGACAGAGCCCATGTTGACTCTGACCACAGTGAGAATGCTCACCGTGATAGTGCCAATGGTGACAGCACTCATGTTGACAGCACGCATTGTGCAAGGTGCCATGGTGACAGTGACCATGGTGAGAGATCTCACGGTGATAGCACTCACGGTAATAGTCCTGATGGTGACAGTGCAAATGGTGACAATACAGAGGGTGACAGTACTCATGGTGAAAATACCCATGCTAGCAGTTCTCATAGTGACAGTGCTCATGGGGGAAGTGCCCATGCTGACGGTGCTCATTGTGGCAGTGCTCATGTTGACAGTACCGATGAGGCCAGTGATTATGGTGATGGTGTTCACAGTGGCTGTGCTCATGGAGATAGTGCTCACGGTGACCGTGCCCATGATGACAGTGCCCAGGGTGACAGTGCTCACGGGGAAAGTGCCAATGAGAACATTAACCATGGTGATGGTGCCCCTGGTGACACGGCCCACAGTGACATTGCTCATGGTGATAGTGCCATTGGTGACAGTGCTCATGGTGAAGTTGCCCATCCTGACAATGCTCATGGTGACATTGACCTTCGAGATAGTACCCATGTTGACAGTGCCCATGGTGACGTGCTCATGTTGACAGTGCTCAAAGTGATAGTGCCCATGGTGACAGTACACATGGTGATAATCGCAATGGTGACAGTGCTCATGGTGTCAGTGCTCATGGTTGCAATACCCATGGTGACAGTGCTCAAAATGACAGTGACAGTGGTGGCAGTGACCATGGTGACAGTGCCCACGGTGACATCGCCTATAGTGACACTTCTCACTGTGACATTGCCCATGGTGACAGGGCTCATGTTGACGTGCTTATATTGACAGTGCTCACAGTGATAGTGCCCATGGTGACATTGCCCATGGTGGAATTGCACACAATGCCAGTTCCCACAGTGACAGTGCTCACGCTGAGAGTTGTCATGGTGATAGTGCCCATGGTGACAGTGCACATGGTCATACTGCCAATGGTGACAGTACTCATGGTTGCAGTACCCATGGTGACAGTGTGCAAAATGGCATTTCCCATGGTGACATTGCCCATGGTGACATTGCCTATGGTGACACATATCATGGTGACATTTCCCATGGTGACATTGCTCAAGGTGACACACGACATTGTGCCAGTGCCCATGGTGACAGTGCACATTGTGATACTCGCAATGGTGACAGTGCTCATGGTGACAGCGCTCATGGTGGCAGTACCCAATGTGACAGTGCTCACAGTGACAGTGCCCACTGTATGAGTGCCCATGCTGACAGTGCTCATGGTGCCACTGACTATGGTGACATTGCCTATGGTGACAGTGCTCATGGTGACAGTGGCCATGGTGACACTGACCACAGTGAGAATGCTCACAGTGACAGTGCCAATGGTGCCAGCACTCATGTTGACAGCCCCCATTGTGCAAGGTGCCATGGTGACAGTGACCATGGTGAGAGATCTCACGGTGATAGTGCTCACGGTAATAGTACTCATGCTGACAGTGCAAATGGTGACAATACTCAGGGTGACAGTACACATGGTGAAAATACCCATGGTAGCAGTTCTCATAGTGACAGTGCTCATGGGGGATGTGCCCATGATGACAGTGCTCATTGTGGCAGTGCTCATGGTGACAGTACCGATGAGGCCAGTGATTATGGTGATGGTGTTCACAGTGGCTGTGCTCATGGAGATAGTGCTCACGGTGACCGTGCCCATGATGACAGTGCCCAGGGTGACAGTGCTCACGGGGAAAGTGCCAATGAGATCATTAACCATGGTGATAGTGCCCCTGGTGACACGGCCCACAGTGACATTGCTCATGGTGATAGTGCCATTGGTGACAGTGCTCACGGTGAAGTTGCCCATCCTGACAATGCTCATGGTGACATTGACCTTCGAGATAGTACCCATGTTGACAGTGCCCATGGTGACGTGCTCATGTTGACAGTGCTCAAAGTGATAATGCCCATGGTGACATTGCCAAGAGTGACAGTGCCCATGCTGACAGTTCTCATTGTGATAGTGACCATGGTGACAGTGCACATGGTGATACTTGCAATGGTGAGAGTGCTCATGGTGACAGCGCTCATGGTTTCAGTTCCCATGGTGACAGTGCTCAAAATGACAGTGACAGTGGTGGCAGTGACCATGGTGACAGTGCCCACGGTGACATTGCCTATAGTGACACTTCTCACAGTGACATTGCCCATGGTGACAGGGCTCATGTTGACGTGCTCATATTGACAGTGCTCACAGCGATAATGTCCATGGTGACATTGCCCATGGTGGAATTGCACACAATGCCATTTCCAACAGTGACAGTGCTCACGCTGAGAGTTGTCATGGTGATAGTGCCCATGGTGACAGTGCACATGGTCATACTGCCAATGGTTAAATTACTCATGGTGACAGTACTCATGGTTGCAGTACCCATGGTGACAGTGCTCAAAATGGCAGTTCCCATGGTGACATTGCCCATGGTGACATTGCCTATGGTGACACTTCTCACGGTGACATTTCCCATGGTGACATGGCTCATGGTGAAACACCACATTGTGCCAGTGCCCATGGTGACAGTGTTCACAGTGAAAGTGCTCATGGTAATAATGTTTACTTTGAGAGTGCCCAAGGTGAAAATACACATGGTGACATTACTCATTGAGAAATTGCCCATGGTTACAATTCTCATAGCAACAGTTATGGTGACAGTGCTCATGGTGGCACTGCCCTGGGTGACAGTGCTCGTGGTGTCAGTGCTCATGGTGACAGTGCTCATGATGAGAGTGCCTATGTTGTTAATTCCCATGGTGACACTTCTCACAGTGACACTGACAATGGTTACAGGTCACATGTTGGCCGTGCCCTTGGTGACAGTGCCCATGAAGACAGTACTTATGGTGACAGTGTTATCGGTGATAGTGCCCATGGTGAGAGTGCACATGGTGGTAGTGCACATGGTGGCACTGAAGAATGGTGACAGGGCTCATGGTGACAGTGCTCACGGTAAAAACCCATGCTGACAGTACTCACAGAGACACTGCTCATAGTGGCAGTAACCATGGTGACAGTTCGCACAGTGACAGTGCCCACTGTAGGAGTGCCCATGGAGACATTGCTCATGGTGACACTGACCACGGTGACATTGCCTATGGTGACAGTGCTCATGGTGACAGAGCCCATGTTGACTCTGACCACAGTGAGAATGCTCACGGTGATAGTGCCAATGGTGACAGCACTCATGTTGACAGCACGCATTGTGCAAGGTGCCATGGTGACAGTGACCATGGTGAGAGATCTCACGGTGATAACACTCACGGTAATAGTCCTGATGGTGACAGTGCAAATGGTGACAATACAGAGGGTGACAGTACTCATGGTGAAAATACCCATGCTAGCAGTTCTCATAGTGACAGTGCTCATGGGGGAAGTGCCCATGCTGACAGTGCTCATTGTGGCAGTGCTCATGGTAACAGTACCGATGAGGCCAGTGATTATGGTGATGGTGTTCACAGTGGCTGTGCTCATGGAGATAGTGCTCACGGTGTCCGTGCCCATGATGACAGTGCCCAGGGTGACAGTGCTCACGGGGAAAGTGCCAATGAGAACATTAACCATGGTGATAGTGCCCCTGGTGACACGGCCCACAGTGACATTGCTCATGGTGATAGTGCCTTTGGTGACAGTGCTCATGGTGAAATTGCCCTTCCTGACAATGCTCATGGTGACATTGCCCTTCGAGATAGTACCCATGTTGACAGTGCCCATGGTGACGTGCTCATGTTGACACTGCTCAGACTGATAGTGCCAATGGTGACATTGCCCATGGTGGAAGTGCCCACGGTGCCGTTGCCAACAGTGGCAGTGCCCACGCTGACAGTTCTCATTGTGATAGTGCCCATGGTGACAGTACACATGGTGATAATCGCAATGGTGACAGTGCTCATGGTGACAGTGCTCATGGTTGCAATACCCATGGTGACAGTGCTCAAAATGACAGTGACAGTGGTGGCAGTGACCATGGTGACAGTGCCCACGGTGACATCGCCTATAGTGACACTTCTCACGGTGACATTGCCAATGGTGACAGGGCTCATGTTGACGTGCTTATATTGACAGTGCTCACAGTGATAGTGCCCATGGTGACATTGCCCATGGTGGAATTGCACACAATGCCAGTTCCCACAGTGACAGTGCTCACGCTGAGAGTTGTCATGGTGATAGTGCCCATGGTGACAGTGCACATGGTCATACTGCCAATGGTGACAGTACTCATGGTTGCAGTACCCATGGTGACAGTGTGCATAATGGCATTTCCCATGGTGACATTGCCCATGGTGACATTGCCTATGGTGACACATCTCACGGTGACATTTCCCATGGTGACATTGCTCAAGGTGACACACGACATTGTGCCAGTGCCCATGGTGACAGTGCACATTGTGATACTCGCAATGGTGACAGTGCTCATGGTGACAGCGCTCATGGTGGCAGTACCCAAGGTGACAGTGCTCACAGTGACAGTGCCCACTGTATGAGTGCCCATGTTGACAGTGCTCATGGTGACACTGACCATGGTGACATTGCCTATGGTGACGGTGCTCATGGTGACAGTGCCCATGGTGACACTGACCACAGTGAGAATGCTCACAGTGATAGTGCCAATGGTGCCAGCACTCATGTTGACAGCCCCCATTGTGCAAGGTGCCATGGTGACAGTGACCATGGTGAGAGATCTCACGGTGATAGCGCTCACGGTAATAGTCCTCATGGTGACAGTGCAAATGGTGACAATACACAGGGTGACAGTACACATGGTGAAAATACCCATGCTAGCAGTTCTCATAGTGACAGTGCTCATGGGGGATGTGCCCATGATGACAGTGCTCATTGTGGCAGTGCTCATGGTGACAGTACCGATGAGGCCAGTGATTATGGTGATGGTGTTCACAGTGGCTGTGCTCATGGAGATAGTGCTCACGGTGACCGTGCCCATGATGACAGTGCCCAGGGTGACAGTGCTCACGGGGAAAGTGCCAAAGATAACATTAACCATGGTGATAGTGCCCCTGGTGACACGGCCCACAGTGACATTACTCATGGTGAAAGTGCCATTGGTGACAGTGCTCACGGTGAAGTTGCCCATCCTGACAATGCTCATGGTGACATTGACCTTCGAGATAGTACCCATGTTGACAGTGCCCATGGTGACGTGCTCATGTTGACAGTGCTGAAAGTGATAGTGCCCATGGTGACATTTCCAAGAGTGACAGTGCCCATGCTGACAGTTCTCATTGTGATAGTGCCCATGGTGACAGTGCACATGGTGATACTTGCAATGGTGACAGTGCTCATGGTGACAGCGCTCATGGTTGCAGTACCCATGGTGACAGTGCTCAAAATGACAGTGACAGTGGTGGCAGTGACCATGGTGACAGTGCCCACGGTGACATTGCCTATAGTGACACTTCTCACAGTGACATTGCCCATGGTGACAGGGCTCATGTTGACGTGCTCATATTGACAGTGCTCACAGCGATAATGTCCATGGTGACATTGCCCATGGTGGAATTGCACACAATGCCATTTCCAACAGTGACAGTGCTCACGCTGAGAGTTGTCATGGTGATAGTGCCCATGGTGACAGTGCACATGGTCATACTGCCAATGGTTAAATTACTCATGGTGACAGTACTCATGGTTGCAGTACCCATGGTGACAGTGCTCAAAATGGCAGTTCCCATGGTGACATTGCCCATGGTGACATTGCCTATGGTGACACTTCTCACGGTGACATTTCCCATGGTGACATGGCTCATGGTGAAACACCACATTGTGCCAGTGCCCATGGTGACAGTGTTCACAGTGAAAGTGCTCATGGTAATAATGTTTACTTTGAGAGTGCCCAAGGTGAAAATACACATGGTGACATTACTCATTGAGAAATTGCCCATGGTTACAATTCTCATAGCAACAGTTATGGTGACAGTGCTCATGGTGGCACTGCCCTGGGTGACAGTGCTCGTGGTGTCAGTGCTCATGGTGACAGTGCTCATGATGAGAGTGCCTATGTTGTTAATTCCCATGGTGACACTTCTCACAGTGACACTGACAATGGTTACAGGTCACATGTTGGCCGTGCCCTTGGTGACAGTGCCCATGCAGACAGTACTTATGGTGACAGTGTTATCGGTGATAGTGCCCATGGTGAGAGTGCACATGGTGGTAGTGCACATGGTGGCACTGAAGAATGGTGACAGGGCTCATGGTGACAGAGCCCATGTTGACTCTGACCACAATGAGAATGCTCACGGTGATAGTGCCAATGGTGACAGCACTCATGTTGACAGCACGCATTGTGCAAGGTGCCATGGTGACAGTGACCATGGTGAGAGATCTCACGGTGATAACACTCACGGTAATAGTCCTGATGGTGACAGTGCAAATGGTGACAATACAGAGGGTGACAGTACTCATGGTGAAAATACCCATGCTAGCAGTTCTCATAGTGACAGTGCTCATGGGGGAAGTGCCCATGCTGACAGTGCTCATTGTGGCAGTGCTCATGGTGACAGTACCGATGAGGCCAGTGATTATGGTGATGGTGTTCACAGTGGCTGTGCTCATGGAGATAGTGCTCACGGTGACCGTGCCCATGATGACTGTGCCCAAGGTGACAGTGCTCACGGGAAAAGTGCCAATGAGAACATTAACCATGGTGATAGTGCCCCTGGTGACACGGCCCACAGTGACATTGCTCATGGTGATAGTGCCTTTGGTGACAGTGCTCATGGTGAAATTGCCCTTCCTGACAATGCTCATGGTGACATTGCCCTTCGAGATAGTACCCATGTTGACAGTGCCCATGGTGACGTGCTCATGTTGACAGTGCTCACAGTGATAGTGCCCATGGTGACATTGCCCATGGTGGAAGTGCCCACGGTGCCCTTGCCAACAGTGACAGTGCCCACGCTGACAGTTCTCATTGTGATAGTGTCCATGGTGACAGTACACATGGTGATAATCGCAATGGTGACAGTGCTCATGGTGACAGTGCTCATGGTTGCAATACCCATGGTGACAGTGCTCAAAATGACAGTGACAGTGGTGGCAGTGACCATGGTGACAGTGCCCACGGTGACATCGCCTATAGTGACACTTCTCACTGTGACATTGCCAATGGTGACAGTGCTCATGTTGACGTGCTTATATTGACAGTGCTCACAGTGATAGTGCCCATGGTGACATTGCCCATGGTGGAATTGCACACAATGCCAGTTCCCACAGTGACAGTGCTCACGCTGAGAGTTGTCATGGTGATAGTGCCCATGGTGACAGTGCACATGGTCATACTGCCAATGGTGACAGTACTCATGGTTGCAGTACCCATGGTGACAGTGTGCAAAATGGCATTTCCCATGGTGACATTGCCCATGGTGACATTGCCTATGGTGACACATCTCACGGTGACATTTCCCATGGTGACATTGCTCAAGGTGACTCACGACATTGTGCCAGTGCCCATGGTGACAGTGCACATTGTGATACTCGCAATGGTGACAGTGCTCATGGTGACAGCGCTCATGGTGGCAGTACCCAAGGTGACAGTGCTCACAGTGACAGTGCCCACTGTATGAGTGCCCATGTTGACAGTGCTCATGGTGACACTGACCATGGTGACATTGCCTATGGTGACAGTGCTCATGGGGACAGTGGCCATGGTGACACTGACCACAGTGAGAATGCTCACAGTGATAGTGCCAATGGTGCCAGCACTCATGTTGACAGCCCCCATTGTGCAAGGTGCCATGGTGACAGTGACCATGGTGAGAGATCTCACGGTGATAGCGCTCACGGTAATAGTCCTCATGGTGACAGTGCAAATGGTGACAATACACAGGGTGACAGTACTCATGGTGAAAATACCCATGCTAGCAGTTCTCATAGTGACAGTGCTCATGGGGGATGTGCCCATGCTGACAGTGCTCATTGTGGCAGTGCTCATGGTGACAGTACCGATGAGGCCAGTGATTATGGTGATGGTGTTCACAGTGGCTGTGCTCATGGAGATAGTGCTCACGGTGACCGTGCCCATGATGACAGTGCCCAGGGTGACAGTGCTCACGGGGAAAGTGCCAAAGATAACATTAACCATGGTGATAGTGCCCGTGGTGACACGGCCCACAGTGACATTGCTCATGGTGAAAGTGCCATTGGTGACAGTGCTCACGGTGAAGTTGCCCATCCTGACAATGCTCATGGTGACATTGACCTTCGAGATAGTACCCATGTTGACAGTGCCCATGGTGACGTGCTCATGTTGACAGTGCTGAAAGTGATAGTGCCCATGGTGACATTGCCAAGAGTGACAGTGCCCATGCTGACAGTTCTCATTGTGATAGTGCCCATGGTGACAGTGCACATGGTGATACTTGCAATGGTGACAGTGCTCATGGTGACAGCGCTCATGGTTGCAGTACCCATGGTGACAGTGCTCAAAATGACAGTGACAGTGGTGGCAGTGACCATGGTGACAGTGCCCACGGTGACATTGCCTATAGTGACACTTCTCACAGTGACATTGCCCATGGTGACAGGGCTCATGTTGACGTGCTCATATTGACAGTGCTCACAGCGATAATGTCCATGGTGACATTGCCCATGGTGGAATTGCACACAATGCCATTTCCAACAGTGAAAGTGCTCACGCTGAGAGTTGTCATGGTGATAGTGCCCATGGTGACAGTGCACATGGTCATACTGCCAATGGTTAAATTACTCATGGTGACAGTACTCATGGTTGCAGTACCCATGGTGACAGTGCTCAAAATGGCAGTTCCCATGGTGACATTGCCCATGGTGACATTGCCTATGGTGACACTTCTCACGGTGACATTTCCCATGGTGACATGGCTCATGGTGAAACACCACATTGTGCCAGTGCCCATGGTGACAGTGTTCACAGTGAAAGTGCTCATGGTAATACTGTTTACTTTGAGAGTGCCCAAGGTGAAAATACACATGGTGACATTACTCATTGAGAAATTGCCCATGGTTACAATTCTCATAGCAACAGTTATGGTGACAGTGCTCATGGTGGCACTGCCCTGGGTGACAGTGCTCGTGGTGTCAGTGCTCATGGTGACAGTGCTCATGATGAGAGTGCCTATGTTGTTAATTCCCATGGTGACACTTCTCACAGTGACACTGACAATGGTTACAGGTCACATGTTGGCCGTGCCCTTGGTGACAGTGCCCATGCAGACAGTACTTATGGTGACAGTGTTATCGGTGATAGTGCCCATGGTGAGAGTGCCCATGGTGGTAGTGCACATGGTGGCACTGAAAAATGGTGACAGGGCTCATGGTGACAGTGCTCACGGTAAAAACCCATGCTGACAGTACTCACAGAGACACTGCTCATAGTGGCAGTAACCATGGTGACAGTTCGCACAGTGACAGTGCCCACTGTAGGAGTGCCCATGGAGACATTGCTCATGGTGACACTGACCACGGTGACATTGCCTATGGTGACAGTGCTCATGGTGACAGAGCCCAAGTTGACTCTGACCACAGTGAGAATGCTCACGGTGATAGTGCCAATGGTGACAGCGCTCATGTTGACAGCACGCATTGTGCAAGGTGCCATGGTGACAGTGACCATGGTGAGAGATCTCACGGTGATAGCACTCACGGTAATAGTCCTGATGGTGACAGTGCAAATGGTGACAATACAGAGGGTGACAGTACTCATGGTGAAAATACCCATGCTAGCAGTTCTCATAGTGACAGTGCTCATGGGGGAAGTGCCCATGCTGACAGTGCTCATTGTGGCAGTGCTCATGGTGACAGTACCGATGAGGCCAGTGATTATGGTGATGGTGTTCACAGTGGCTGTGCTCATGTAGATAGTGCTCACGGTGACCGTGCCCATGATGACAGTGCCCAGGGTGACAGTGCTCACGGGGAAAGTGCCAATGATAACATTAACCATGGTGATAGTGCCCCTGGTGACACGGCCCACAGTGACATTGCTCATGGTGATAGTGCCATTGGTGACAGTGCTCATGGTGAAGTTGCCCATCCTGACAATGCTCATGGTGACATTGACCTTCGAGATAGTACCCATGTTGACAGTGCCCATGGTGACGTGCTCATGTTGACAGTGCTCAAAGTGATAGTGCCCATGGTGACATTGCCAAGAGTGACAGTGCCCATGCTGACAGTTCTCATTGTGATAGTGCCCATGGTGACAGTGCACATGGTGATACTTGCAATGGTGACAGTGCTCATGGTGACAGCGCTCATGGTTGCAGTACCCATGGTGACAGTGCTCAAAATGACAGTGACAGTGGTGGCAGTGACCATGGTGACAGTGCCCACGGTGACATTGCCTATAGTGACACTTCTCACAGTGACATTGCCCATGGTGACAGGGCTCATGTTGACGTGCTCATATTGACAGTGCTCACAGCGATAATGTCCATGGTGACATTGCCCATGGTGGAATTGCACACAATGCCATTTCCAACAGTGACAGTGCTCACGCTGAGAGTTGTCATGGTGATAGTGCCCATGGTGACAGTGCACATGGTCATACTGCCAATGGTTAAATTACTCATGGTGACAGTACTCATGGTTGCAGTACCCATGGTGACAGTGCTCAAAATGGCAGTTCCCATGGTGACATTGCCCATGGTGACATTGCCTATGGTGACACTTCTCACGGTGACATTTCCCATGGTGACATGGCTCATGGTGACACACCACATTGTGCCAGTGCCCATGGTGACAGTGTTCACAGTGAAAGTGCTCATGGTAAGACTGTTTACTTTGAGAGTGCCCAAGGTGAAAATACACATGGTGACATTACTCATTGAGAAATTGCCCATGGTTACAATTCTCATAGCAACAGTTATGGTGACAGTGCTCATGGTGGCACTGCCCTGGGTGACAGTGCTCGTGGTGTCAGTGCTCATGGTGACAGTGCTCATGATGAGAGTGCCTATGTTGTTAATTCCCATGGTGACACTTCTCACAGTGACACTGACAATGGTTACAGGTCACATGTTGGCCGTGCCCTTGGTGACAGTGCCCATGCAGACAGTACTTATGGTGACAGTGTTATCGGTGATAGTGCCCATGGTGAGAGTGCACATGGTGGTAGTGCACATGGTGGCACTGAAGAATGGTGACAGGGCTCATGGTGACAGTGCTCAAGGTAAAAACCCATGCTGACAGTACTCACAGAGACACTGCTCATAGTGGCAGTAACCATGGTGACAGTTCGCACAGTGACAGTGCCCACTGTAGGAGTGCCCATGGAGACATTGCTCATGGTGACACTGACCACGGTGACATTGCCTATGGTGACAGTGCTCATGGTGACAGAGCCCATGTTGACTCTGACCACAGTGAGAATGCTCACAGTGATAGTGCCAATGGTGACAGCACTCATGTTGACAGCACGCATTGTGCAAGGTGCCATGGTGACAGTGACCATGGTGAGAGATCTCACGGTGATAGCACTCACGGTAATAGTCCTGATGGTGACAGTGCAAATGGTGACAATACAGAGGGTGACAGTACTCATGGTGAAAATACCCATGCTAGCAGTTCTCATAGTGACAGTGCTCATGGGGGAAGTGCCCATGCTGGCAGTGCTCATTGTGGCAGTGCTCATGGTGAGAGTACCGATGAGGTCAGTGATTATGGTGATGGTGTTCACAGTGGCTGTGCTCATGGAGATAGTGCTCACGGTGACCGTGCCCATGATGACAGTGCCCAGGGTGACAGTGCTCAAGGGGAAAGTGCCAATGAGAACATTAACCATGGTGATAGTGCCCCTGGTGACACGGCCCACAGTGACATTGCTCATGGTGATAGTGCCTTTGGTGACAGTGCTCATGGTGAAGTTGCCCATCCTGACAATGCTCATGGTGACATTGACCTTCGAGATAGTACCCATGGTGACAGTGCTCATTGTGGCAGTGCTCATGGTGACAGTACCGATGAGGCCAGTGATTATGGTGATGGTGTTCACAGTGGCTGTGCTCATGGAGATAGTGCTCACGGTGACCGTGCCCATGATGACAGTGCCCAGGGTGACAGTGCTCACGGGGAAAGTGCCAATGAGAACATTAACCATGGTGATAGTGCCCCTGGTGACACGGCCCACAGTGACATTGCTCATGGTGATAGTGCCTTTGGTGACAGTGCTCATGGTGAAGTTGCCCATCCTGACAATGCTCATGGTGACATTGACCTTCGAGATAGTACCCATGTTGACAGTGCCCATGGTGACGTGCTCATGTTGACAGTGCTCACAGTGATTGTGCCCATGGTGACATTGCCCATGGTGGAATTGCACACAATGCCAGTTCCCACAGTGACAGTGCTCACGCTGAGAGTTGTCATGGTGATAGTGCCCATGGTGACAGTGCACATGGTCATACTGCCAATGGTGACAGTACTCATGGTTGCAGTACCCATGGTGACAGTGTGCAAAATGGCATTTCCCATGGTGACATTGCCCATGGTGACATTGCCTATGGTGACACATTTCACGGTGACATTTCCCATGGTGACATTGCTCAAGGTGACACACGACATTGTGCCAGTGCCCATGGTGACAGTGCACATTGTGATACTCGCAATGGTGACAGTGCTCATGGTGACAGCGCTCATGGTGGCAGTACCCAAGGTGACAGTGCTCACAGTGACAGTGCCCACTGTATGAGTGCCCATGTTGACAGTGCTCATGGTGCCACAGACCATGGTGACATTGCCGATGGTGACAGTGCTCATGGTGACAGTGCCCATGGTGACACTGACCACAGTGAGAATGCTCACAGTGATAGTGCCAATGGTGCCAGCACTCATGTTGACAGCCACCATTGTGCAAGGTGCCATGGTGACAGTGACCATGGTGAGAGATCTCACGGTGATAGCGCTCACGGTAATAGTCCTGATGGTGACAGTGCAAATGGTGACAATACACAGGGTGACAGTACACATGGTGAAAATACCCATGGTAGCAGTTCTCATAGTGACAGTGCTCATGGGGGATGTGCCCATGCTGACAGTGCTCATTGTGGCAGTGCTCATGGTGACAGTATCGATGAGGCCAGTGATTATGGTGATGGTGTTCACAGTGGCTGTGCTCATGGAGATATTGCTCACGGTGACCGTGCCCATGATGACAGTGCCCAGGGTGACAGTGCTCACGGGGAAATTGCCAATGAGACCATTAACCATGGTGATAGTGCCCCTGGTGACACGGCCCACAGTGACATTGCTCATGGTGATAGTGCCATTGGTGACAGTGCTCATGGTGAAGTTGCCCATCCTGACAATGCTCATGGTGACATTGACCTTCGAGATAGTACCCATGTTGACAGTGCCCATGGTGACGTGCTCATGTTGACAGTGCTCAAAGCGATAGTGCCCATGGTGACAGTACACATGGTGATAATCGCAATGGTGACAGTGCTCATGGTGTCAGTGCTCATGGTTGCAATACCCATGGTGACAGTGCTCAAAATGACAGTGACAGTGGTGGCAGTGACCATGGTGACAGTGCCCACGGTGACATCGCCTATAGTGACACTTCTCACTGTGACATTGCCCATGGTGACATTGCTCATGTTGACGTGCTTATATTGACAGTGCTCACAGTGATAGTGCCCATGGTGACATTGCCCATGGTGGAATTGCACACAATGCCAGTTCCCACAGTGACAGTGCTCACGCTGAGAGTTGTCATGGTGATAGTGCCCATGGTGACAGTGCACATGGTCATACTGCCAATGGTGACTGTACTCATGGTTGCAGTACCCATGGTGACAGTGTGCAAAATGGCATATCCCATGGTGACATTGCCCATGGTGACATTGCCTATGGTGACACATATCACGGTGACATTTCCCATGGTGACATTGCTCAAGGTGACACACGACATTGTGCCAGTGCCCATGGTGACAGTGCACATTGTGATACTCGCAATGGTGACAGTGCTCATGGTGACAGCGCTCATGGTGGCAGTACCCAAGGTGACAGTGCTCACAGTGACAGTGCCCACTGTATGAGTGCCCATGTTGACAGTGCTCATGGTGACACTGACCATGGTGACATTGCCTATGGTGACAGAGCTCATGGTGACAGTGGCCATGGTGACACTGACCACAGTGAGAATGCTCACAGTGATAGTGCCAATGGTGCCAGCACTCATGTTGACAGCCCCCATTGTGCAAGGTGCCATGGTGACAGTGACCATGGTGAGAGATCTCACGGTGATAGCACTCACGGTAATAGTCCTGATGGTGACAGTGCAAATGGTGACAATACAGAGGGTGACAGTACTCATGGTGAAAATACCCATGCTAGCAGTTCTCATAGTGACAGTGCTCATGGGGGAAGTGCCCATGCTGACAGTGCTCATTGTGGCAGTGCTCATGGTAACAGTACCGATGAGGCCAGTGATTATGGTGATGGTGTTCACAGTGGCTGTGCTCATGGAGATAGTGCTCACGGTGTCCGTGCCCATGATGACAGTGCCCAGGGTGACAGTGCTCACGGGGAAAGTGCCAATGAGAACATTAACCATGGTGATAGTGCCCCTGGTGACACGGCCCACAGTGACATTGCTCATGGTGATAGTGCCTTTGGTGACAGTGCTCATGGTGAAATTGCCCTTCCTGACAATGCTCATGGTGACATTGCCCTTCGAGATAGTACCCATGTTGACAGTGCCCATGGTGACATGCTCATGTTGACACTGCTCACAGTGATAGTGCCCATGGTGACATTGCCCAGGGTGGAAGTGCCCACGGTGCCCTTGCCAACAGTGACAGTGCCCACGCTGACAGTTCTCATTGTGATAGTGCCCATGGTGACAGTACACATGGTGATAATCGCCATGGTGACAGTGCTCATGGTGACAGTGCTCATGGTTGCAATACCCATGGTGACAGTGCTCAAAATGACAGTGACAGTGGTGGCAGTGACCATGGTGACAGTGCCCACGGTGACATCGCCTATAGTGACACTTCTCACGGTGACATTGCCCATGGTGACAGGGCTCATGTTGACGTGCTTATATTGACAGTGCTCACAGTGATAGTGGCCATGGTGACATTGCCCATGGTGGAATTGCACACAATGCCAGTTCCCACAGTGACAGTGCTCACGCTGAGAGTTGTCATGGTGATAGTGCCCATGGTGACAGTGCACATGGTCATACTGCCAATGGTGACAGTACTCATGGTTGCAGTACCCATGGTGACAGTGTGCAAAATGGCATTTCCCATGGTGACATTGCCCATGGTGACATTGCCTATGGTGACACATCTCACGGTGACATTTCCCATGGTGACATTGCTCAAGGTGACACACGACATTGTGCCAGTGCCCATGGTGACAGTGCACATTGTGATACTCGCAATGGTGACAGTGCTCATGGTGACAGCGCTCATGGTGGCAGTACCCAAGGTGACAGTGCTCACAGTGACAGTGCCCACTGTATGAGTGCCCATGTTGACAGTGCTCATGGTGACACTGACCATGGTGACATTGCCTATGGTGACAGTGCTCATGGTGACAGTGCCCATGGTGACACTGACCACAGTGAGAATGCTCACAGTGATAGTGCCAATGGTGCCAGCACTCATGTTGACAGCCCCCATTGTGCAAGGTGCCATGGTGACAGTGACCATGGTGAGAGATCTCACGGTGATAGCGCTCACGGTAATAGTCCTCATGGTGACAGTGCAAATGGTGACAATACACAGGGTGACAGTACACATGGTGAAAATACCCATGGTAGCAGTTCTCATAGTGACAGTGCTCATGGGGGATGTGCCCATGCTGACAGTGCTCATTGTGGCAGTGCTCATGGTGACAGTACCGATGAGGCCAGTGATTATGGTGATGGTGTTCACAGTGGCTGTGCTCATGGAGATAGTGCTCACGGTGACCGTGCCCATGATGACATTGCCCAGGGTGACAGTGCTCACGGGGAAAGTGCCAAAGATAACATTAACCATGGTGATAGTGCCCGTGGTGACACGGCCCACAGTGACATTGCTCATGGTGAAAGTGCCATTGGTGACAGTGCTCACGGTGAAGTTGCCCATCCTGACAATGCTCATGGTGACATTGACCTTCGAGATAGTACCCATGTTGACAGTGCCCATGGTGACGTGCTCATGTTGACAGTGCTGAAAGTGATAGTGCCCATGGTGACATTGCCAAGAGTGACAGTGCCCATGCTGACAGTTCTCATTGTGATAGTGCCCATGGTGACAGTGCACATGGTGATACTTGCAATGGTGACAGTGCTCATGGTGACAGCGCTCATGGTTGCAGTACCCATGGTGACAGTGCTCAAAATGACAGTGACAGTGGTGGCAGTGACCATGGTGACAGTGCCCACGGTGACATTGCCTATAGTGACACTTCTCACAGTGACATTGCCCATGGTGACAGGGCTCATGTTGACGTGCTCATATTGACAGTGCTCACAGCGATAATGTCCATGGTGACATTGCCCATGGTGGAATTGCACACAATGCCATTTCCAACAGTGACAGTGCTCACGCTGAGAGTTGTCATGGTGATAGTGCCCATGGTGACAGTGCACATGGTCATACTGCCAATGGTTAAATTACTCATGGTGACAGTACTCATGGTTGCAGTACCCATGGTGACAGTGCTCAAAATGGCAGTTCCCATGGTGACATTGCCCATGGTGACATTGCCTATGGTGACACTTCTCACGGTGACATTTCCCATGGTGACATGGCTCATGGTGACACACCACATTGTGCCAGTGCCCATGGTGACAGTGTTCACAGTGAAAGTGCTCATGGTAATACTGTTTACTTTGAGAGTGCCCAAGGTGAAAATACACATGGTGACATTACTCATTGAGAAATTGCCCATGGTTACAATTCTCATAGCAACAGTTATGGTGACAGTGCTCATGGTGGCACTGCCCTGGGTGACAGTGCTCGTGGTGTCAGTGCTCATGGTGACAGTGCTCATGATGAGAGTGCCTATGTTGTTAATTCCCATGGTGACACTTCTCACAGTGACACTGACAATGGTTACAGGTCACATGTTGGCCGTGCCCTTGGTGACAGTGCCCATGCAGACAGTACTTATGGTGACAGTGTTATCGGTGATAGTGCCCATGGTGAGAGTGCACATGGTGGTAGTGCACATGGTGGCACTGAAAAATGGTGACAGGGCTCATGGTGACAGTGCTCACGGTAAAAACCCATGCTGACAGTACTCACAGAGACACTGCTCATAGTGGAAGTAACCATGGTGACAGTTCGCACAGTGACAGTGCCCACTGTAGGAGTGCCCATGGAGACATTGCTCATGGTGACACTGACCACGGTGACATTGCCTATGGTGACAGTGCTCATGGTGACAGAGCCCAAGTTGACTCTGACCACAGTGAGAATGCTCACGGTGATAGTGCCAATGGTGACAGCACTCATGTTGACAGCACGCATTGTGCAAGGTGCCATGGTGACAGTGACCATGGTGAGAGATCTCACGGTGATAGCACTCACGGTAATAGTCCTGATGGTGACAGTGCAAATGGTGACAATACAGAGGGTGACAGTACTCATGGTGAAAATACCCATGCTAGCAGTTCTCATAGTGACAGTGCTCATGGGGGAAGTGCCCATGCTGACAGTGCTCATTGTGGCAGTGCTCATGGTGACAGTACCGATGAGGCCAGTGATTATGGTGATGGTGTTCACAGTGGCTGTGCTCATGGAGATAGTGCTCACGGTGACCGTACCCATGATGACAGTACCCAGGGTGACTGTGCTCACGGGGAAAGTGCCAATGATAACATTAACCATGGTGATAGTGCCCCCGGTGACACGGCCCATAGTGACATTGCTCATGGTGATAGTGCCATTGGTGACAGTGCTCACGGTGAAGTTGCCCATCCTGACAATGCTCATGGTGACATTGACCTTCGAGATAGTACCCATGTTGACATTGCCCATGGTGACGTGCTCATGTTGACAGTGCTCAAAGTGATAGTGCCCATGGTGACATTGCCAAGAGTGACAGTGCCCATGCTGACAGTTCTCATTGTGATAGTGCCCATGGTGACAGTGCACATGGTGATACTTGCAATGGTGACAGTGCTCATGGTGACAGCGCTCATGGTTGCAGTACCCATGGTGACAGTGCTCAAAATGACAGTGACAGTGGTGGCAGTGACCATGGTGACAGTGCCCACGGTGACATTGCCTATAGTGACACTTCTCACAGTGACATTGCCCATGGTGACAGGGCTCATGTTGACGTGCTCATATTGACAGTGCTCACAGCGATAATGTCCATGGTGACATTGCCCATGGTGGAATTGCACACAATGCCATTTCCAACAGTGACAGTGCTCACGCTGAGAGTTGTCATGGTGATAGTGCCCATGGTGACAGTGCACATGGTCATACTGCCAATGGTTAAATTACTCATGGTGACAGTACTCATGGTTGCAGTACCCATGGTGACAGTGCTCAAAATGGCAGTTCCCATGGTGACATTGCCCATGGTGACATTGCCTATGGTGACACTTCTCACGGTGACATTTCCCATGGTGACATGGCTCATGGTGACACACCACATTGTGCCAGTGCCCATGGTGACAGTGTTCACAGTGAAAGTGCTCATGGTAAGACTGTTTACTTTGAGAGTGCCCAAGGTGAAAATACACATGGTGACATTACTCATTGAGAAATTGCCCATGGTTACAATTCTCATAGCAACAGTTATGGTGACAGTGCTCATGGTGGCACTGCCCTGGGTGACAGTGCTCGTGGTGTCAGTGCTCATGGTGACAGTGCTCATGATGAGAGTGCCTATGTTGTTAATTCCCATGGTGACACTTCTCACAGTGACACTGACAATGGTTACAGGTCACATGTTGGCCGTGCCCTTGGTGACAGTGCCCATGCAGACAGTACTTATGGTGACAGTGTTATCGGTGATAGTGCCCATGGTGAGAGTGCACATGGTGGTAGTGCACATGGTGGCACTGAAGAATGGTGACAGGGCTCATGGTGACAGAGCCCATGTTGACTCTGACCACAATGAGAATGCTCACGGTGATAGTGCCAATGGTGACAGCACTCATGTTGACAGCACGCATTGTGCAAGGTGCCATGGTGACAGTGACCATGGTGAGAGATCTCACGGTGATAACACTCACGGTAATAGTCCTGATGGTGACAGTGCAAATGGTGACAATACAGAGGGTGACAGTACTCATGGTGAAAATACCCATGCTAGCAGTTCTCATAGTGACAGTGCTCATGGGGGAAGTGCCCATGCTGACAGTGCTCATTGTGGCAGTGCTCATGGTAACAGTACCGATGAGGCCAGTGATTATGGTGATGGTGTTCACAGTGGCTGTGCTCATGGAGATAGTGCTCACCGTGACCGTGCCCATGATGACTGTGCCCAGGGTGACAGTGCTCACGGGAAAAGTTCCAATGAGAACATTAACCATGGTGATAGTGCCCCTGGTGACACGGCCCACAGTGACATTGCTCATGGTGATAGTGCCTTTGGTGACAGTGCTCATGGTGAAATTGCCCTTCCTGACAATGCTCATGGTGACATTGCCCTTCGAGATAGTACCCATGTTGACAGTGCCCATGGTGACGTGCTCATGTTGACAGTGCTCACAGTGATAGTGCCCATGGTGACATTGCCCATGGTGGAAGTGCCCACGGTGCCCTTGCCAACAGTGACAGTGCCCACGCTGACAGTTCTCATTGTGATAGTGCCCATGGTGACAGTACACATGGTGATAATCGCAATGGTGACAGTGCTCATGGTGTCAGTGCTCATGGTTGCAATACCCATGGTGACAGTGCTCAAAATGACAGTGACAGTGGTGGCAGTGACCATGGTGACAGTGCCCACGGTGACATCGCCTATAGTGACACTTCTCACGGTGACATTGCCCATGGTGACAGTGCTCATGTTGACGTGCTTATATTGACAGTGCTCACAGTGATAGTGCCCATGGTGACATTGCCCATGGTGGAATTGCACACAATGCCAGTTCCCACAGTGACAGTGCTCACGCTGAGAGTTGTCATGGTGATAGTGCCCATGGTGACAGTGCACATGGTCATACTGCCAATGGTGACAGTACTCATGGTTGCAGTACCCATGGTGACAGTGTGCAAAATGGCATTTCCCATGGTGACATTGCCCATGGTGACATTGCCTATGGTGACACATCTCACGGTGACATTTCCCATGGTGACATTGCTCAAGGTGACACACGACATTGTGCCAGTGCCCATGGTGACAGTGCACATTGTGATACTCGCAATGGTGACAGTGCTCATGGTGACAGCGCTCATGGTGGCAGTACCCAAGGTGACAGTGCTCACAGTGACAGTGCCCACTGTATGAGTGCCCATGCTGACAGTGCTCATGGTGACACTGACCATGGTGACATTGCCTATGGTGACAGTGCTCATGGTGACAGTGCCCATGGTGACACTGACCACAGTGAGAATGCTCACAGTGATAGTGCCAATGGTGCCAGCACTCATGTTGACAGCCCCCATTGTGCAAGGTGCCATGGTGACAGTGACCATGGTGAGAGATCTCACGGTGATAGCGCTCACGGTAATAGTCCTCATGGTGACAGTGCAAATGGTGACAATACACAGGGTGACAGTACTCATGGTGAAAATACCCATGCTAGCAGTTCTCATAGTGACAGTGCTCATGGGGGATGTGCCCATGCTGACAGTGCTCATTGTGGCAGTGCTCATGGTGACAGTACCGATGAGGCCAGTGATTATGGTGATGGTGTTCACAGTGGCTGTGCTCATGGAGATAGTGCTCACGGTGACCGTGCCCATGATGACAGTGCCCAGGGTGACAGTGCTCACGGGGAAAGTGCCAAAGATAACATTAACCATGGTGATAGTGCCCGTGGTGACACGGCCCACAGTGACATTGCTCATGGTGAAAGTGCCATTGGTGACAGTGCTCACGGTGAAGTTGCCCATCCTGACAATGCTCATGGTGACATTGACCTTCGAGATAGTACCCATGTTGACAGTGCCCATGGTGACGTGCTCATGTTGACAGTGCTGAAAGTGATAGTGCCCATGGTGACATTGCCAAGAGTGACAGTGCCCATGCTGACAGTTCTCATTGTGATAGTGCCCATGGTGACAGTGCACATGGTGATACTTGCAATGGTGACAGTGCTCATGGTGACAGCGCTCATGGTTGCAGTACCCATGGTGACAGTGCTCAAAATGACAGTGACAGTGGTGGCAGTGACCATGGTGACAGTGCCCACGGTGACATTGCCTATAGTGACACTTCTCACAGTGACATTGCCCATGGTGACAGGGCTCATGTTGACGTGCTCATATTGACAGTGCTCACAGCGATAATGTCCATGGTGACATTGCCCATGGTGGAATTGCACACAATGCCATTTCCAACAGTGACAGTGCTCACGCTGAGAGTTGTCATGGTGATAGTGCCCATGGTGACAGTGCACATGGTCATACTGCCAATGGTTAAATTACTCATGGTGACAGTACTCATGGTTGCAGTACCCATGGTGACAGTGCTCAAAATGGCAGTTCCCATGGTGACATTGCCCATGGTGACATTGCCTATGGTGACACTTCTCACGGTGACATTTCCCATGGTGACATGGCTCATGGTGAAACACCACATTGTGCCAGTGCCCATGGTGACAGTGTTCACAGTGAAAGTGCTCATGGTAATACTGTTTACTTTGAGAGTGCCCAAGGTGAAAATACACATGGTGACATTACTCATTGAGAAATTGCCCATGGTTACAATTCTCATAGCAACAGTTATGGTGACAGTGCTCATGGTGGCACTGCCCTGGGTGACAGTGCTCGTGGTGTCAGTGCTCATGGTGACAGTGCTCATGATGAGAGTGCCTATGTTGTTAATTCCCATGGTGACACTTCTCACAGTGACACTGACAATGGTTACAGGTCACATGTTGGCCGTGCCCTTGGTGACAGTGCCCATGCAGACAGTACTTATGGTGACAGTGTTATCGGTGATAGTGCCCATAGTGAGAGTGCCCATGGTGGTAGTGCACATGGTGGCACTGAAAAATGGTGACAGGGCTCATGGTGACAGTGCTCACGGTAAAAACCCATGCTGACAGTACTCACAGAGACACTGCTCATAGTGGCAGTAACCATGGTGACAGTTCGCACAGTGACAGTGCCCACTGTAGGAGTGCCCATGGAGACATTGCTCATGGTGACACTGACCACGGTGACATTGCCTATGGTGACAGTGCTCATGGTGACAGAGCCCAAGTTGACTCTGACCACAGTGAGAATGCTCACGGTGATAGTGCCAATGGTGACAGCACTCATGTTGACAGCACGCATTGTGCAAGGTGCCATGGTGACAGTGACCATGGTGAGAGATCTCACGGTGATAGCACTCACGGTAATAGTCCTGATGGTGACAGTGCAAATGGTGACAATACAGAGGGTGACAGTACTCATGGTGAAAATACCCATGCTAGCAGTTCTCATAGTGACAGTGCTCATGGGGGAAGTGCCCATGCTGACAGTGCTCATTGTGGCAGTGCTCATGGTGACAGTACCGATGAGGCCAGTGATTATGGTGATGGTGTTCACAGTGGCTGTGCTCATGGAGATAGTGCTCACGGTGACCGTGCCCATGATGACAGTGCCCAGGGTGACAGTGCTCACGGGGAAAGTGCCAATGATAACATTAACCATGGTGATAGTGCCCCTGGTGACACGGCCCACAGTGACATTGCTCATGGTGATAGTGCCATTGGTGACAGTGCTCATGGTGAAGTTGCCCATCCTGACAATGCTCATGGTGACATTGACCTTCGAGATAGTACCCATGTTGACAGTGCCCATGGTGACGTGCTCATGTTGACAGTGCTCAAAGTGATAGTGCCCATGGTGACATTGCCAAGAGTGACAGTGCCCATGCTGACAGTTCTCATTGTGATAGTGCCCATGGTGACAGTGCACATGGTGATACTTGCAATGGTGACAGTGCTCATGGTGACAGCGCTCATGGTTGCAGTACCCATGGTGACAGTGCTCAAAATGACAGTGACAGTGGTGGCAGTGACCATGGTGACAGTGTCCACGGTGACATTGCCTATAGTGACACTTCTCACAGTGACATTGCCCATGGTGACAGGGCTCATGTTGACGTGCTCATATTGACAGTGCTCACAGCGATAATGTCCATGGTGACATTGCCCATGGTGGAATTGCACACAATGCCATTTCCAACAGTGACAGTGCTCACGCTGAGAGTTGTCATGGTGATAGTGCCCATGGTGACAGTGCACATGGTCATACTGCCAATGGTTAAATTACTCATGGTGACAGTACTCATGGTTGCAGTACCCATGGTGACAGTGCTCAAAATGGCAGTTCCCATGGTGACATTGCCCATGGTGACATTGCCTATGGTGACACTTCTCACGGTGACATTTCCCATGGTGACATGGCTCATGGTGACACACCACATTGTGCCAGTGCCCATGGTGACAGTGTTCACAGTGAAAGTGCTCATGGTAAGACTGTTTACTTTGAGAGTGCCCAAGGTGAAAATACACATGGTGACATTACTCATTGAGAAATTGCCCATGGTTACAATTCTCATAGCAACAGTTATGGTGACAGTGCTCATGGTGGCACTGCCCTGGGTGACAGTGCTCGTGGTGTCAGTGCTCATGGTGACAGTGCTCATGATGAGAGTGCCTATGTTGTTAATTCCCATGGTGACACTTCTCACAGTGACACTGACAATGGTTACAGGTCACATGTTGGCCGTGCCCTTGGTGACAGTGCCCATGCAGACAGTACTTATGGTGACAGTGTTATCGGTGATAGTGCCCATGGTGAGAGTGCACATGGTGGTAGTGCACATGGTGGCACTGAAGAATGGTGACAGGGCTCATGGTGACAGTGCTCAAGGTAAAAACCCATGCTGACAGTACTCACAGAGACACTGCTCATAGTGGCAGTAACCATGGTGACAGTTCGCACAGTGACAGTGCCCACTGTAGGAGTGCCCATGGAGACATTGCTCATGGTGACACTGACCACGGTGACATTGCCTATGGTGACAGTGCTCATGGTGACAGAGCCCATGTTGACTCTGACCACAGTGAGAATGCTCACAGTGATAGTGCCAATGGTGACAGCACTCATGTTGACAGCACGCATTGTGCAAGGTGCCATGGTGACAGTGACCATGGTGAGAGATCTCACGGTGATAGCACTCACGGTAATAGTCCTGATGGTGACAGTGCAAATGGTGACAATACAGAGGGTGACAGTACTCATGGTGAAAATACCCATGCTAGCAGTTCTCATAGTGACAGTGCTCATGGGGGAAGTGCCCATGCTGGCAGTGCTCATTGTGGCAGTGCTCATGGTGAGAGTACCGATGAGGTCAGTGATTATGGTGATGGTGTTCACAGTGGCTGTGCTCATGGAGATAGTGCTCACGGTGACCGTGCCCATGATGACAGTGCCCAGGGTGACAGTGCTCAAGGGGAAAGTGCCAATGAGAACATTAACCATGGTGATAGTGCCCCTGGTGACACGGCCCACAGTGACATTGCTCATGGTGATAGTGCCTTTGGTGACAGTGCTCATGGTGAAGTTGCCCATCCTGACAATGCTCATGGTGACATTGACCTTCGAGATAGTACCCATGTTGACAGTGCCCATGGTGACGTGCTCATGTTGACAGTGCTCACAGTGATAGTGCCCATGGTGACATTGCCCATGGTGGAAGTGCCCACGGTGCCCTTGCCAACAGTGACAGTGCCCACGCTGACAGTTCTCATTGTGATAGTGCCCATGGTGACAGTACACATGGTGATAATCGCAATGGTGACAGTGCTCATGGTGACAGTGCTCATGGTTGCAATACCCATGGTGACAGTGCTCAAAATGACAGTGACAGTGGTGCCAGTGACCATGGTGACAGTGCCCATGGTGACATCGCCTATAGTGACACTTCTCACGGTGACATTGCCAATGGTGACAGGGCTCATGTTGACGTGCTTATATTGACAGTGCTCACAGTGATTGTGCCCATGGTGACATTGCCCATGGTGGAATTGCACACAATGCCAGTTCCCACAGTGACAGTGCTCACGCTGAGAGTTGTCATGGTGATAGTGCCCATGGTGACAGTGCACATGGTCATACTGCCAATGGTGACAGTACTCATGGTTGCAGTACCCATGGTGACAGTGTGCAAAATGGCATTTCCCATGGTGACATTGCCCATGGTGACATTGCCTATGGTGACACATCTCACGGTGACATTTCCCATGGTGACATTGCTCAAGGTGACACACGACATTGTGCCAGTGCCCATGGTGACAGTGCACATTGTGATACTCGCAATGGTGACAGTGCTCATGGTGACAGCGCTCATGGTGGCAGTACCCAAGGTGACAGTGCTCACAGTGACAGTGCCCACTGTATGAGTGCCCATGTTGACAGTGCTCATGGTGCCACAGACCATGGTGACATTGCCTATGGTGACAGTGCTCATGGTGACAGTGCCCATGGTGACACTGACCACAGTGAGAATGCTCACAGTGATAGTGCCAATGGTGCCAGCACTCATGTTGACAGCCACCATTGTGCAAGGTGCCATGGTGACAGTGACCATGGTGAGAGATCTCACGGTGATAGCGCTCACGGTAATAGACCTGATGGTGACAGTGCAAATGGTGACAATACACAGGGTGACAGTACACATGGTGAAAATACCCATGGTAGCAGTTCTCATAGTGACAGTGCTCATGGGGGATGTGCCCATGCTGACAGTGCTCATTGTGGCAGTGCTCATGGTGACAGTATCGATGAGGCCAGTGATTATGGTGATGGTGTTCACAGTGGCTGTGCTCATGGAGATATTGCTCACGGTGACCGTGCCCATGATGACAGTGCCCAGGGTGACAGTGCTCACGGGGAAATTGCCAATGAGACCATTAACCATGGTGATAGTGCCCCTGGTGACACGGCCCACAGTGACATTGCTCATGGTGATAGTGCCATTGGTGACAGTGCTCACGGTGAAGTTGCCCATCCTGACAATGCTCATGGTGACATTGACTTTCGAGATAGTACCCATGTTGAGAGTGCCCATGGTGACGTGCTCATGTTGACAGTGCTGAAAGTGATAGTGCCCATGGTGACATTGCCAAGAGTGACAGTGCCCATGCTGACAGTTCTCATTGTGATAGTGCCCATGGTGACAGTGCACATGGTGATACTTGCAATGGTGACAGTGCTCATGGTGACAGCGCTCATTGTTGCAGTACCCATGGTGAAAGTGCTCAAAATGACAGTGACAGTGGTGGGAGTGACCATGGTGACAGTGTCCACGGTGACATTGCCTATAGTGACACTTCTCACAGTGACATTGCCCATGGTGACAGGGCTCATGTTGACGTGCTCATATTGACAGTGCTCACAGCGATAATGTCCATGGTGACATTGCCCATGGTGGAATTGCACACAATGCCATTTCCAACAGTGACAGTGCTCACGCTGAGAGTTGTCATGGTGATAGTGCCCATGGTGACAGTGCACATGGTCATACTGCCAATGGTTAAATTACTCATGGTGACAGTACTCATGGTTGCAGTACCCATGGTGACAGTGCTCAAAATGGCAGTTCCCATGCTGACATTGCCCATGGTGACATTGCCTATGGTGACACTTCTCACGGTGACATTTCCCATGGTGACATGGCTCATGGTGACACACCACATTGTGCCAGTGCCCATGGTGACAGTGTTCACAGTGAAAGTGCTCATGGTAATACTGTTTACTTTGAGAGTGCCCAAGGTGAAAATACACATGGTGACATTACTCATTGAGAATTTGCCCATGGTTACAATTCTCATAGCAACAGTTATGGTGACAGTGCTCATGGTGGCACTGCCCTGGGTGACAGTGCTCGTGGTGTCAGTGCTCATGGTGACAGTGCTCATGATGAGAGTACCTATGTTGTTAATTCCCATGGTGACACTTCTCACAGTGACACTGACAATGGTTACAGGTCACATGTTGGCCGTGCCCTTGGTGACAGTGCCCATGCAGACAGTACTTATGGTGACAGTGTTATTGGTGATAGTGCCCATGGTGAGAGTGCACATGGTGGTAGTGCACATGGTGGCACTGCAAAATGGTGACAGGGCTCATGGTGACAGTGCTCACGGTAAAAACCCATGCTGACAGTACTCACAGAGACACTGCTCATAGTGGCAGTAACCATGGTGACATTTCGCACAGTGACAGTGCCCACTGTAGGAGTGCCCATGGAGACATTGCTCATGGTGACACTGACCACGGTGACATTGCCTATGGTGACAGTGCTCATGGTGACAGAGCCCATGTTGACTCTGACCACAGTGAGAATGCTCACGGTGATAGTGCCAATGGTGACAGCACTCATGTTGACAGCACGCATTGTGCAAGGTGCCATGCTGACAGTGACCATGGTGAGAGATCTCACGGTGATAGCACTCACGGTAATAGTCCTGATGGTGACAGTGCAAATGGTGACAATACAGAGGGTGACAGTACTCATGGTGAAAATACCCATGCTAGCACTTCTCATAGTGACAGTGCTCATGGGGGAAGTGCCCATGCTGACAGTGCTCATTGTGGCAGTGCTCATGGTGAGAGTACCGATGAGGTCAGTGATTATGGTGATGGTGTTCACAGTGGCTGTGCTCATGGAGATAGTGCTCACGGTGACCGTGCCCATGATGACAGTGCCCAGGGTGACAGTGCTCAAGGGGAAAGTGCCAATGAGAATATTAACCATGGTGATAGTGCCCCTGGTGACACGGCCCACAGTGACATTGCTCATGGTGATAGTGCCTTTGGTGACAGTGCTCATGGTGAAATTGCCCTTCCTGACAATCCTCATGGTGACATTGCCCTTCGAGATAGTACCCATGTTGACAGTGCCCATGGTGACGTGCTCATGTTGACAGTGCTCACAGTGATAGTGCCCATGGTGACATTGCCCATGGTGGAAGTGCCCACGGTGCCCTTGCCAACAGTGACAGTGCCCACGCTGACAGTTCTCATTGTGATAGTGCCCATGGTGACAGTACACATGGTGATAATCGCAATGGTGACAGTGCTCATGGTGACAGTGCTCATGGTTGCAATACCCATGGTGACAGTGCTCAAAATGACAGTGACAGTGGTGGCAGTGACCATGGTGACAGTGCCCATGGTGACATCGCCTATAGTGACACTTCTCACGGTGACAGTGACCATGGTGAGAGATCTCACGGTGATAGCGCTCACGGTAATAGTCCTCATGGTGACAGTGCAAATGGTGACAATACACAGGGTGACAGTACACATGGTGAAAATACCCATGGTAGCAGTTCTCATAGTGACAGTGCTCATGGGGGATGTGCCCATGCTGACAGTGCTCATTGTGGCAGTGCTCATGGTGACAGTACCGATGAGGCCAGTGATTATGGTGATGGTGTTCACAGTGTCTGTGCTCATGGAGATAGTGCTCACGGTGACCGTGCCCATGATGACAGTGCCCAGGGTGACAGTGCTCACGGGGAAATTGCCAATGATAACATTAACCATGGTGATAGTGCCCCTGGTGACACGGCCCACAGTGACATTGCTCATGGTGATAGTGCCATTGGTGACAGTGCTCATGGTGAAGTTGCCCATCCTGACAATGCTCATGGTGACATTGACCTTCGAGATAGTACCCATGTTGACAGTGCCCATGGTGACGTGCTCATGTTGACAGTGCTCAAAGTGATAGTGCCCATGGTGACATTGCCAAGAGTGACAGTGCCCATGCTGACAGTTCTCATTGTGATAGTGCCCATGGTGACAGTGCACATGGTGATACTTGCAATGGTGACAGTGCTCATGGTGACAGCGCTCATGGTTGCAGTACCCATGGTGACAGTGCTCAAAATGACAGTGACAGTGGTGGCAGTGACCATGGTGACAGTGTCCACGGTGACATTGCCTATAGTGACACTTCTCACAGTGACATTGCCCATGGTGACAGGGCTCATGTTGACGTGCTCATATTGACAGTGCTCACAGCGATAATGTCCATGGTGACATTGCCCATGGTGGAATAGCACACAATGCCATTTCCAACAGTGACAGTGCTCACGCTGAGAGTTGTCATGGTGATAGTGCCCATGGTGACAGTGCACATGGTCATACTGCCAATGGTTAAATTACTCATGGTGACAGTACTCATGGTTGCAGTACCCATGGTGACAGTGCTCAAAATGGCAGTTCCCATGCTGACATTGCCCATGGTGACATTGCCTATGGTGACACTTCTCACGGTGACATTTCCCATGGTGACATGGCTCATGGTGAAACACCACATTGTGCCAGTGCCCATGGTGACAGTGTTCACAGTGAAAGTGCTCATGGTAATACTGTTTACTTTGAGAGTGCCCAAGGTGAAAATACACATGGTGACATTTCTCATTGAGAAATTGCCCATGGTTACAATTCTCATAGCAACAGTTATGGTGACAGTGCTCATGGTGGCACTGCCCTGGGTGACAGTGCTCGTGGTGTCAGTGCTCATGGTGACAGTGCTCATGATGAGAGTGCCTATGTTGTTAATTCCCATGGTGACACTTCTCACAGTGACACTGACAATGGTTACAGGTCACATGTTGGCCGTGCCCTTGGTGACAGTGCCCATGCAGACAGTACTTATGGTGACAGTGTTATCGGTGATAGTGCCCATGGTGAGAGTGCCCATGGTGGTAGTGCACATGGTGGCACTGAAAAATGGTGACAGGGCTCATGGTGACAGTGCTCACGGTAAAAACCCATGCTGACAGTACTCACAGAGACACTGCTCATAGTGGCAGTAACCATGGTGACAGTTCGCACAGTGACAGTGCCCACTGTAGGAGTGCCCATGGAGACATTGCTCATGGTGACACTGACCACGGTGACATTGCCTATGGTGACAGTGCTCATGGTGACAGAGCCCATGTTGACTCTGACAAAAGTGAGAATGCTCACGGTGATAGTGCCAATGGTGACAGCACTCATGTTGACAGCACGCATTGTCCAAGGTGCCATGGTGACAGTGACCATGGTGAGAGATCTCACGGTGATAACACTCACGGTAATACTCCTGATGGTGACAGTGCAAATTTTGACAATACAGAGGGTGACAGTACTCATGGTGAAAATACCCATGCTAGCAGTTCTCATAGTGACAGTGCTCATGGGGGAAGTGCCCATGCTGACAGTGCTCATTGTGGCAGTGCTCATGGTGACAGTACCGATGAGGCCAGTGATTATGGTGATGGTGTTCACAGTGGCTGTGCTCATGGAGATAGTGCTCACGGTGACCGTGCCCATGATGACAGTGCCCAGTGTGACAGTGCTCACGGGGAAAGTGCCAATGATAACATTAACCATGGTGATAGTGCCCCTGGTGACACGGCCCACAGTGACATTGCTCATGGTGATAGTGCCTTTGGTGACAGTGCTCATGGTGAAATTGCCCTTCCTGACAATGCTCATGGTGACATTGCCCTTCGAGATAGTACCCATGTTGACAGTGCCCATGGTGACGTGCTCATGTTGACAGTGCTCACAGTGATAGTGCCCATGGTGACATTGCCCATGGTGGAATTGCACACAATGCCAGTTCCCACAGTGACAGTGCTCACGCTGAGAGTTGTCATGGTGATAGTGCCCATGGTGACAGTGCACATGGTCATACTGCCAATGGTGACAGTACTCATGGTTGCAGTACCCATGGTGACAGTGTGCAAAATGGCATTTCCCATGGTGACATTGCCCATGGTGACATTGCCTATGGTGACACATCTCACGGTGACATTTCCCATGGTGACATTGCGCAAGGTGACACACGACATTGTGCCAGTGCCCATGGTGACAGTGCACATTGTGATACTCGCAATGGTGACAGTGCTCATGGTGACAGCGCTCATGGTGGCAGTACCCAAGGTGACAGTGCTCACAGTGACAGTGCCCACTGTATGAGTGCCCATGTTGACAGTGCTCATGGTGACACTGACCATGGTGACATTGCCTATGGTGACAGTGCTCATGGTGACAGTGCCCATGGTGACACTGACCACAGTGAGAATGCTCACAATGATAGTGCCAATGGTGCCAGCACTCATGTTGACAGCCCCCATTGTGCAAGGTGCCATGGTGACAGTGACCATGGTGAGAGATCTCACGGTGATAGCGCTCACGGTAATAGTCCTCATGGTGACAGTGCAAATGGTGACAATACACATGGTGACAGTACACATGGTGAAAATACCCATGCTAGCAGTTCTCATAGTGACAGTGCTCATGGGGGATGTGCCCATGCTGACAGTGCTCATTGTGGCAGTGCTCATGGTGACAGTACCGATGAGGCCAGTGATTATGGTGATGGTGTTCACAGTGGCTGTGCTCATGGAGATAGTGCTCACGGTGACCGTGCCCATGATGACAGTGCCCAGGGTGACAGTGCTCACGGGGAAAGTGCCAAAGATAACATTAACCATGGTGATAGTGCCCGTGGTGACACGGCCCACAGTGACATTGCTCATGGTGAAAGTGCCATTGGTGACAGTGTTCACGGTGAAGTTGCCCATCCTGACAATGCTCATGGTGACATTGACCTTCGAGATAGTACCCATGTTGACAGTGCCCATGGTGACGTGCTCATGTTGACAGTGCTCAAAGTGATAGTGCCCATGGTGACATTGCCAAGAGTGACAGTGCCCATGCTGACAGTTCTCATTGTGATAGTGCCCATGGTGACAGTGCACATGGTGATACTTGCAATGGTGACAGTGCTCATGGTGACAGCGCTCATGGTTGCAGTACCCATGGTGACAGTGCTCAAAATGACAGTGACAGTGGTGGCAGTGACCATGGTGACAGTGCCCACGGTGACATTGCCTATAGTGACACTTCTCACAGTGACATTGCCCATGGTGACAGGGCTCATGTTGACGTGCTCATATTGACAGTGCTCACAGCGATAATGTCCATGGTGACATTGCCCATGGTGGAATTGCACACAATGCCATTTCCAACAGTGAAAGTGCTCACGCTGAGAGTTGTCATGGTGATAGTGCCCATGGTGACAGTGCACATGGTCATACTGCCAATGGTTAAATTACTCATGGTGACAGTACTCATGGTTGCAGTACCCATGGTGACAGTGCTCAAAATGGCAGTTCCCATGGTGACATTGCCCATGGTGACATTGCCTATGGTGACACTTCTCACGGTGACATTTCCCATGGTGACATGGCTCATGGTGACACACCACATTGTGCCAGTGCCCATGGTGACAGTGTTCACAGTGAAAGTGCTCATGGTAATACTGTTTACTTTGAGAGTGCCCAAGGTGAAAATACACATGGTGACATTACTCATTGAGAAATTGCCCATGGTTACAATTCTCATAGCAACAGTTATGGTGACAGTGCTCATGGTGGCACTGCCCTGGGTGACAGTGCTCGTGGTGTCAGTGCTCATGGTGACAGTGCTCATGATGAGAGTGCCTATGTTGTTAATTCCCATGGTGACACTTCTCACAGTGACACTGACAATGGTTACAGGTCACATGTTGGCCGTGCCCTTGGTGACAGTGCCCATGCAGACAGTACTTATGGTGACAGTGTTATCGGTGATAGTGCCCATGGTGAGAGTGCACATGATGGTAGTGCACATGGTGGCACTGAAAAATGGTGACAGGGCTCATGGTGACAGTGCTCACGGTAAAAACCCATGCTGACAGTACTCACAGAGACACTGCTCATAGTGGCAGTAACCATGGTGACAGTTCGCACAGTGACAGTGCCCACTGTAGGAGTGCCCATGGAGACATTGCTCATGGTGACACTGACCACGGTGACATTGCCTATGGTGACAGTGCTCATGGTGACAGAGCCCATGTTGACTCTGACCACAGTGAGAATGCTCACGGTGATAGTGCCAATGGTGACAGCACTCATGTTGACAGCACGCATTGTGCAAGGTGCCATGGTGACAGTGACCATGGTGAGAGATCTCACGGTGATAGCACTCACGGTAATAGTCCTGATGGTGACAGTGCAAATGGTGACAATACAGAGGGTGACAGTACTCATGGTGAAAATACCCATGCTAGCAGTTCTCATAGTGACAGTGCTCATGGGGGAAGTGCCCATGCTGACAGTGCTCATTGTGGCAGTGCTCATGGTGACAGTACCGATGAGGCCAGTGATTATGGTGATGGTGTTCACAGTGGCTGTGCTCATGGAGATAGTGCTCACGGTGACCGTGCCCATGATGACAGTGCCCAGGGTGAATGTGCTCACGGGGAAAGTGCCAATGAGATCATTAACCATGGTGATAGTGCCCCTGGTGACACGGCCCACAGTGACATTGCTCATGGTGATAGTGCCTTTGGTGACAGTGCTCATGGTGAAATTGCCCTTCCTGACAATCCTCATGGTGACATTGCCCTTCGAGATAGTACCCATGTTGACAGTGCCCATGGTGACGTGCTCATGTTGACAGTGCTCACAGTGATAGTGCCCATGGTGACATTGCCCATGGTGGAAGTGCCCACGGTGCCCTTGCCAACAGTGACAGTGCCCACGCTGACAGTTCTCATTGTGATAGTGCCCATGGTGACAGTACACATGGTGATAATCTCAATGGTGACAGTGCTCATGGTGACAGTGCTCATGGTTGCAATACCCATGGTGACAGTGCTCAAAATGACAGTGACAGTGTTGGCAGTAACCATGGTGACAGTGCCCATGGTGACATCGCCTATAGTGACACTTCTCACGGTGACATTGCCAATGGTGACAGGGCTCATGTTGACGTGCTTATATTGACAGTGCTCACAGTGATAGTGCCCATGGTGACATTGCCCATGGTGGAATTGCACACAATGCCAGTTCCAACAGTGACAGTGCTCACGCTGAGAGTTGTCATGGTGATAGTGCCCATGGTGACAGTGCACATGGTCATACTGCCAATGGTGACAGTACTCATGGTTGCAGTACCCATGGTGACAGTGTGCAAAATGGCATTTCCCATGGTGACATTGCCCATGGTGACATTGCCTATGGTGACACATCTCACGGTGACATTTCCCATGGTGACATTGCTCAAGGTGACACACGACATTGTGCCAGTGCCCATGGTGACAGTGCACATTGTGATACTCGCAATGGTGACAGTGCTCATGGTGACAGCGCTCATGGTGGCAGTACCCAAGGTGACAGTGCTCACAGTGACAGTGCCCACTGTATGAGTGCCCATGTTGACAGTGCTCATGGTGCCACAGACCATGGTGACATTGCCTATGGTGACAGTGCTCATGGTGACAGTGCCCATGGTGACACTGACCACAGTGAGAATGCTCACAGTGATAGTGCCAATGGTGCCAGCACTCATGTTGACAGCCCACATTGTGCAAGGTGCCATGGTGACAGTGACCATGGTGAGAGATCTCACGGTGATAGCGCTCACGGTAATAGTCCTCATGGTGACAGTGCAAATGGTGACAATACACAGGGTGACAGTACACATGGTGAAAATACCCATGGTAGCAGTTCTCATAGTGACAGTGCTCATGGGGGATGTGCCCATGCTGACAGTGCTCATTGTGGCAGTGCTCATGGTGACAGTACCGATGAGGCCAGTGATTATGGTGATGGTGTTCACAGTGGCTGTGCTCATGGAGATAGTGCTCACGGTGACCGTGCCCATGATGACAGTGCCCAGGGAGACAGTGCTCACGGGGAAATTGCCAATGAAAACATTAACCATGGTGATAGTGCCCCTGGTGACACGGCCCACAGTGACATTGCTCATGGTGATAGTGCCATTGGTGACAGTGCTCATGGTGAAGTTGCCCATCCTGACAATGCTCATGGTGACATTGACCTTCGAGATAGTACCCATGTTGACAGTGCCCATGGTGACGTGCTCATGTTGACAGTGCTCAAAGTGATAGTGCCCATGGTGACATTGCCAAGAGTGACAGTGCCCATGCTGACAGTTCTCATTGTGATAGTGCCCATGGTGACAGTGCACATGGTGATACTTGCAATGGTGACAGTGCTCATGGTGACAGCGCTCATGGTTGCAGTACCCATGGTGACAGTGCTCAAAATGACAGTGACAGTGGTGGCAGTGACCATGGTGACAGTGCCCACGGTGACATTGCCTATAGTGACACTTCTCACAGTGACATTGCCCATGGTGACAGGGCTCATGTTGACGTGCTCATATTGACAGTGCTCACAGCGATAATGTCCATGGTGACATTGCCCATGGTGGAATTGCACACAATGCCATTTCCAACAGTGACAGTGCTCACGCTGAGAGTTGTCATGGTGATAGTGCCCATGGTGACAGTGCACATGGTCATACTGCCAATGGTTAAATTACTCATGGTGACAGTACTCATGGTTGCAGTACCCATGGTGACAGTGCTCAAAATGGCAGTTCCCATGCTGACATTGCCCATGGTGACATTGCCTATGGTGACACTTCTCACGGTGACATTTCCCATGGTGACATGGCTCATGGTGACACACCACATTGTGCCAGTGCCCATGGTGACAGTGTTCACAGTGAAAGTGCTCATGGTAATACTGTTTACTTTGAGAGTGCCCAAGGTGAAAATACACATGGTGACATTACTCATTGAGAAATTGCCCATGGTTACAATTCTCATAGCAACAGTTATGGTGACAGTGCTCACGGTGGCACTGCCCTGGGTGACAGTGCTCGTGGTGTCAGTGCTCATGGTGACAGTGCTCATGATGAGAGTGCCTATGTTGTTAATTCCCATGGTGACACTTCTCACAGTGACACTGACAATGGTTACAGGTCACATGTTGGCCGTGCCCTTGGTGACAGTGCCCATGCAGACAGTACTTATGGTGACAGTGTTATCGGTGATAGTGCCCATGGTGAGAGTGCACATGGTGGTAGTGCACATGGTGGCACTGCAAAATGGAGACAGGGCTCATGGTGACAGTGCTCACGGTAAAAACCCATGCTGACAGTACTCACAGAGACACTGCTCATAGTGGCAGTAACCATGGTGACATTTCGCACAGTGACAGTGCCCACTGTAGGAGTGCCCATGGAGACATTGCTCATGGTGACACTGACCACGGTGACATTGCCTATGGTGACAGTGCTCATGATGAAAGAGCCCATGTTGACTCTGACCACAGTGAGAATGCTCACGGTGATAGTGCCAATGGTGACAGCACTCATGTTGACAGCACGCATTGTGCAAGGTGCCATGGTGACAGTGACCATGGTGAGAGATCTCACGGTGATAGCACTCACGGTAATAGTCCTGATGGTGACAGTGCAAATGGTGACAATACAGAGGGTGACAGTACTCATGGTGAAAATACCCATGCTAGCAGTTCTCATAGTGACAGTGCTCATGGGGGAAGTGCCCATGCTGACAGTGCTCATTGTGGCAGTGCTCATGGTGACAGTACCGATGAGGCCAGTGATTATGGTGATGGTGTTCACAGTGGCTGTGCTCATGGAGATAGTGCTCACGGTGACCGTGCCCATGATGACAGTGCCCAGGGTGACAGTGCTCACGGGGAAATTGCCAATGAGACCATTAACCATGGTGATAGTGCCCCTGGTGACACGGCCCACAGTGACATTGCTCATGGTGATAGTGCCATTGGTGACAGTGCTCACGGTGAAGTTGCCCATCCTGACAATGGTCATGGTGACATTGACCTTCGAGATAGTACCCATGTTGACAGTGCCCATGGTGACGTGCTCATGTTGACAGTGCTCAAAGTGATAGTGCCCATGGTGACATTGCCAAGAGTGACAGTGCCCATGCTGACAGTTCTCATTGTGATAGTGCCCATGGTGACAGTGCACATGGTGATACTTGCAATGGTGACAGTGCTCATGGTGACAGCGCTCATGGTTGCAGTACCCATGGTGACAGTGCTCAAAATGACAGTGACAGTGGTGGCAGTGACCATGGTGCCATTGCCCACGGTGACATTGCCTATAGTGACACTTCTCACAGTGACATTGCCCATGGTGACAGGGCTCATGTTGACGTGCTCATATTGACAGTGCTCACAGCGATAATGTCCATGGTGACATTGCCCATGGTGGAATTGCACACAATGCCATTTCCAACAGTGACAGTGCTCACGCTGAGAGTTGTCATGGTGATAGTGCCCATGGTGACAGTGCACATGGTCATACTGCCAATGGTTAAATTACTCATGGTGACAGTACTCATGGTTGCAGTACCCATGGTGACAGTGCTCAAAATGGCAGTTCCCATGGTGACATTGCCCATGGTGACATTGCCTATGGTGACACTTCTCACGGTGACATTTCCCATGGTGACATGGCTCATGGTGACACACCACATTGTGCCAGTGCCCATGGTGACAGTGTTCACAGTGAAAGTGCTCATGGTAATACTGTTTACTTTGAGAGTGCCCAAGGTGAAAATACACATGGTGACATTACTCATTGAGAATTTGCCCATGGTTACAATTCTCATAGCAACAGTTATGGTGACAGTGCTAATGGTGGCACTGCCCTGGGCGACAGTGCTCGTGGTGTCAGTGCTCATGGTGACAGTGCTCATGATGAGAGTACCTATGTTGTTAATTCCCATGGTGACACTTCTCACAGTGACACTGACAATGGTTACAGGTCACATGTTGGCCGTGCCCTTGGTGACAGTGCCCATGCAGACAGTACTTATGGTGACAGTGTTATTGGTGATAGTGCCCATGGTGAGAGTGCACATGGTGGTAGTGCACATGGTGGCAATGAAAAATGGTGACAGGGCTCATGGTGACAGTGCTCACGGTAAAAACCCATGCTGACAGTACTCACAGAGACACTGCTCATAGTGGCAGTAACCATGGTGACATTTCGCACAGTGACAGTGCCCACTGTAGGAGTGCCCATGGAGACATTGCTCATGGTGACACTGACCACGGTGACATTGCCTATGGTGACAGTGCTCATGGTGACAGAGCCCATGTTGACTCTGACCACAGTGAGAATGCTCACGGTGATAGTGCCAATGGTGACAGCACTCATGTTGACAGCACGCATTGTGCAAGGTGCCATGGTGACAGTGACCATGGTGAGAGATCTCACGGTGATAGCACTCACGGTAATAGTCCTGATGGTGACAGTGCAAATGGTGACAATACAGAGGGTGACAGTACTCATGGTGAAAATACCCATGCTAGCAGTTCTCATAGTGACAGTGCTCATGGGGGAAGTGCCCATGCTGACAGTGCTCATTGTGGCAGTGCTCATGGTGACAGTACCGATGAGGCCAGTGATTATGGTGATGGTGTTCACAGTGGCTGTGCTCATGGAGATAGTGCTCACGGTGACCGTGCCCATGATGACAGTGCCCAGGGTGAGAGTGTTCACGGGGAAAGTGCCAATGATAACATTAACCATGGTGATAGTGCCCCCGGTGACACGGCCCATAGTGACATTGCTCATGGTGATAGTGCCATTGGTGACAGTGCTCACGGTGAAGTTGCCCATCCTGACAATGCTCATGGTGACATTGACCTTCGAGATAGTACCCATGTTGACAGTGCCCATGGTGACGTGCTCATGTTGACAGTGCTCAAAGTGATAGTGCCCATGGTGACATTGCCAAGAGTGACAGTGCCCATGCTGACAGTTCTCATTGTGATAGTGCCCATGGTGACAGTGCACATGGTGATACTTGCAATGGTGACAGTGCTCATGGTGACAGCGCTCATGGTTGCAGTACCCATGGTGACAGTGCTCAAAATGACAGTGACAGTGGTGGCAGTGACCATGGTGACAGTGCCCACGGTGACATTGCCTATAGTGACACTTCTCACAGTGACATTGCCCATGGTGACAGGGCTCATGTTGACGTGCTCATATTGACAGTGCTCACAGCGATAATGTCCATGGTGACATTGCCCATGGTGGAATTGCACACAATGCCATTTCCAACAGTGACAGTGCTCACGCTGAGAGTTGTCATGGTGATAGTGCCCATGGTGACAGTGCACATGGTCATACTGCCAATGGTTAAATTACTCATGGTGACAGTACTCATGGTTGCAGTACCCATGGTGACAGTGCTCAAAATGGCAGTTCCCATGGTGACATTGCCCATGGTGACATTGCCTATGGTGACACTTCTCACGGTGACATTTCCCATGGTGACATGGCTCATGGTGACACACCACATTGTGCCAGTGCCCATGGTGACAGTGTTCACAGTGAAAGTGCTCATGGTAATACTGTTTACTTTGAGAGTGCCCAAGGTGAAAATACACATGGTGACATTACTCATTGAGAAATTGCCCATGGTTACAATTCTCATAGCAACAGTTATGGTGACAGTGCTCATGGTGGCACTGCCCTGGGTGACAGTGCTCGTGGTGTCAGTGCTCATGGTGACAGTGCTCATGATGAGAGTGCCTATGTTGTTAATTCCCATGGTGACACTTCTCACAGTGACACTGACAATGGTTACAGGTCACATGTTGGCCGTGCCCTTGGTGACAGTGCCCATGAAGACAGTACTTATGGTGACAGTGTTATCGGTGATAGTGCCCATGGTGAGAGTGCACATGGTGGTAGTGCACATGGTGGCACTGAAGAATGGTGACAGGGCTCATGGTGACAGTGCTCACGGTAAAAACACATGCTGACAGTACTCACAGAGACACTGCTCATAGTGGCAGTAACCATGGTGACAGTTCGCACAGTGACAGTGCCCACTGTAGGAGTGCCCATGGAGACATTGCTCATGGTGACACTGACCACGGTGACATTGCCTATGGTGACAGTGCTCATGGTGACAGAGCCCATGTTGACTCTGACCACAGTGAGAATGCTCACGGTGATAGTGCCAATGGTGACAGCACTCATGTTGACAGCACGCATTGTGCAAGGTGCCATGGTGACAGGGACCATGGTGAGAGATCTCACGGTGATAGCGCTCACGGTAATAGTCCTGATGGTGACAGTGCAAATGGTGACAATACACAGGGTGACAGTACTCATGGTGAAAATACCCATGCTAGCAGTTCTCATAGTGACAGTGCTCATGGGGGAAGTGCCCATGCTGACAGTGCTCATTGTGGCAGTGCTCATGGTGACAGTACCGATGAGGCCAGTGATTATGGTGATGGTGTTCACAGTGGCTGTGCTCATGGAGATAGTGCTCACGGTGACCGTGCCCATGATGACAGTGCCCAGGGTGACAGTTCTCACGGGGAAATTGCCAATGAGACCATTAACCATGGTGATAATGCCCCTGGTGACACGGCCCACAGTGACATTGCTCATGGTGATAGTGCCATTGGTGACAGTGCTCACGGTGAAGTTGCCCATCCTGACAATGCTCATGGTGACATTGACCTTCGAGATAGTACCCATGTTGACAGTGCCCATGGTGACGTGCTCATGTTGACAGTGCTCAAAGTGATAGTGCCCATGGTGACATTGCCAAGAGTGACAGTGCCCATGCTGACAGTTCTCATTGTGATAGTGCCCATGGTGACAGTGCACATGGTGATACTTGCAATGGTGACAGTGCTCATGGTGACAGCGCTCATGGTTGCAGTACCCATGGTGACAGTGCTCAAAATGACAGTGACAGTGGTGGCAGTGACCATGGTGACAGTGCCCACGGTGACATTGCCTATAGTGACACTTCTCACAGTGACATTGCCCATGGTGACAGGGCTCATGTTGACGTGCTCATATTGACAGTGCTCACAGCGATAATGTCCATGGTGACATTGCCCATGGTGGAATTGCACACAATGCCATTTCCAACAGTGACAGTGCTCACGCTGAGAGTTGTCATGGTGATAGTGCCCATGGTGACAGTGCACATGGTCATACTGCCAATGGTTAAATTACTCATGGTGACAGTACTCATGGTTGTAGTACCCATGGTGACAGTGCTCAAAATGGCAGTTCCCATGGTGACATTGCCCATGGTGACATTGCCTATGGTGACACTTCTCACGGTGACATTTCCCATGGTGACATGGCTCATGGTGACACACCACATTGTGCCAGTGCCCATGGTGACAGTGTTCACAGTGAAAGTGCTCATGGTAATACTGTTTACTTTGAGAGTGCCCAAGGTGAAAATACACATGGTGACATTACTCATTGAGAAATTGCCCATGGTTACAATTCTCATAGCAACAGTTATGGTGACAGTGCTCATGGTGGCACTGCCCTGGGTGACAGTGCTCGTGGTGTCAGTGCTCATGGTGACAGTGCTCATGATGAGAGTGCCTATGTTGTTAATTCCCATGGTGACACTTCTCACAGTGACACTGACAATGGTTACAGGTCACATGTTGGCCGTGCCCTTGGTGACAGTGCCCATGCAGACAGTACTTATGGTGACAGTGTTATCGGTGATAGTGCCCATGGTGAGAGTGCACATGGTGGTAGTGCACATGGTGGCACTGAAGAATGGTGACAGGGCTCATGGTGACAGTGCTCAAGGTAAAAACCCATGCTGACAGTACTCACAGAGACACTGCTCATAGTGGCAGTAACCATGGTGACAGTTCGCACAGTGACAGTGCCCACTGTAGGAGTGCCCATGGAGACATTGCTCATGGTGACACTGACCACGGTGACATTGCCTATGGTGACAGTGCTCATGGTGACAGAGCCCATGTTGACTCTGACCACAGTGAGAATGCTCACGGTGATAGTGCCAATGGTGACAGCACTCATGTTGACAGCACGCATTGTGCAAGGTGCCATGGTGACAGTGAACATGGTGAGAGATCTCACGGTGATAGCACTCACGGTAATAGTCCTGATGGTGACAGTGCAAATGGTGACAATACAGAGGGTGACAGTACTCATGGTGAAAATACCCATGCTAGCAGTTCTCATAGTGACAGTGCTCATGGGGGAAGTGCCCATGCTGACAGTGCTCATTGTGGCAGTGCTCATGGTGAGAGTACCGATGAGGTCAGTGATTATTGTGATGGTGTTCACAGTGGCTGTGCTCATGGAGATAGTGCTCACGGTGACCGTGCCCATGATGACAGTGCCCAGGGTGACAGTGCTCACGGGGAAAGTGCCAATGAGAACATTAACCATGGTGATAGTGCCCCTGGTGACACGGCCCACAGTGACATTGCTCATGGTGATAGTGCCTTTGGTGACAGTGCTCATGGTGAAATTGCCCTTCCTGACAATCCTCATGGTGACATTGCCCTTCGAGATAGTACCCATGTTGACAGTGCCCATGGTGACGTGCTCATGTTGACAGTGCTCACAGTGATAGTGCCCATGGTGACATTGCCCATGGTGGAAGTGCCCACGGTGCCCTTGCCAACAGTGACAGTGCCCACGCTGACAGTTCTCATTGTGATAGTGCCCATGGTGACAGTACACATGGTGATAATCGCAATAGTGACAGTGCTCATGGTGACAGTGCTCATGGTTGCAATACCCATGGTGACAGTGCTCAAAATGACAGTGACAGTGGTGGCAGTGACCATGGTGACAGTGCCCACAGTGACATCGCCTATAGTGACACTTCTCACGGTGACATTGCCAATGGTGACAGGGCTCATGTTGACGTGCTTATATTGACAGTGCTCACAGTGATAGTGCCCATGGTGACATTGCCCATGGTGGAATTGCACACAATGCCAGTTCCCACAGTGACAGTGCTCACGCTGAGAGTTGTCATGGTGATAGTGCCCATGGTGACAGTGCACATGGTCATACTGCCAATGGTGACAGTACTCATGGTTGCAGTACCCATGGTGACAGTGTGCAAAATGGCATTTCCCATGGTGACATTGCCCATGGTGACATTGCCTATGGTGACACATCTCACGGTGACATTTCCCATGGTGACATTGCTCAAGGTGACACACGACATTGTGCCAGTGCCCATGGTGACAGTGCACATTGTGATACTCGCAATGGTGACAGTGCTCATGGTGACAGCGCTCATGGTGGCAGTACCCAAGGTGACAGTGCTCACAGTGACAGTGCCCACTGTATGAGTGCCCATGCTGACAGTGCTCATGGTGCCACTGACCATGGTGACATTGCCTATGGTGACAGTGCTCATGGTGACAGTGCCCATGGTGACACTGACCACAGTGAGAATGCTCACAGTGATAGTGCCAATGGTGCCAGCACTCATGTTGACAGCCCCCATTGTGCAAGGTACCATGGTGACAGTGACCATGGTGAGAGATCTCACGGTGATAGCGCTCACGGTAATAGTCCTCATGGTGACAGTGCAAATGGTGACAATACACAGGGTGACAGTACACATGGTGAAAATACCCATGGTAGCAGTTCTCATAGTGACAGTGCTCATGGGGGATGTGCCCATGCTGACAGTGCTCATTGTGGCAGTGCTCATGGTGACAGTACCGATGAGGCCAGTGATTATGGTGATGGTGTTCACAGTGGCTGTGCTCATGGAGATATTGCTCACGGTGACCGTGCCCATGATGACAGTGCCCAGGGTGACAGTGCTCACGGGGAAATTGCCAATGATAACATTAACCATGGTGATAGTGCCCCTGGTGACACGGCCCACAGTGACATTGCTCATGGTGATAGTGCCATTGGTGACAGTGCTCATGGTGAAGTTGCCCATCCTGACAATGCTCATGGTGACATTGACCTTCGAGATAGTACCCATGTTGACAGTGCCCATGGTGACGTGCTCATGTTGACAGTGCTCAAAGTGATAGTGCCCATGGTGACATTGCCAAGAGTGACAGTGCCCATGCTGACAGTTCTCATTGTGATAGTGCCCATGGTGACAGTGCACATGGTGATACTTGCAATGGTGACAGTGCTCATGGTGACAGCGCTCATGGTTGCAGTACCCATGGTGACAGTGCTCAAAATGACAGTGACAGTGGTGGCAGTGACCATGGTGACAGTGCCCACGGTGACATTGCCTATAGTGACACTTCTCACACTGACATTGCCCATGGTGACAGGGCTCATGTTGACGTGCTCATATTGACAGTGCTCACAGCGATAATGTCCATGGTGACATTGCCCATGGTGGAATTGCACACAATGCCATTTCCAACAGTGACAGTGCTCACGCTGAGAGTTGTCATGGTGATAGTGCCCATGGTGACAGTGCACATGGTCATACTGCCAATGGTTAAATTACTCATGGTGACAGTACTCATGGTTGCAGTACCCATGGTGACAGTGCTCAAAATGGCAGTTCCCATGGTGACATTGCCCATGGTGACATTGCCTATGGTGACACTTCTCACGGTGACATTTCCCATGGTGACATGGCTCATGGTGACACACCACATTGTGCCAGTGCCCATGGTGACAGTGTTCACAGTGAAAGTGCTCATGGTAATACTGTTTACTTTGAGAGTGCCCAAGGTGAAAATACACATGGTGACATTACTCATTGAGAAATTGCCCATGGTTACAATTCTCATAGCAACAGTTATGGTGACAGTGCTCACGGTGGCACTGCCCTGGGTGACAGTGCTCGTGGTGTCAGTGCTCATGGTGACAGTGCTCATGATGAGAGTGCCTATGTTGTTAATTCCCATGGTGACACTTCTCACAGTGACACTGACAATGGTTACAGGTCACATGTTGGCCGTGCCCTTGGTGACAGTGCCCATGCAGACAGTACTTATGGTGACAGTGTTATCGGTGATAGTGCCCATGGTGAGAGTGCACATGGTGGTAGTGCACATGGTGGCACTGCAAAATGGTGACAGGGCTCATGGTGACAGTGCTCACGGTAAAAACCCATGCTGACAGTACTCACAGAGACACTGCTCATAGTGGCAGTAACCATGGTGACATTTCGCACAGTGACAGTGCCCACTGTAGGAGTGCCCATGGAGACATTGCTCATGGTGACACTGACCACGGTGACATTGCCTATGGTGACAGTGCTCATGATGACAGAGCCCATGTTGACTCTGACCACAGTGAGAATGCTCACGGTGATAGTGCCAATGGTGACAGCACTCATGTTGACAGCACGCATTGTGCAAGGTGCCATGGTGACAGTGACCATGGTGAGAGATCTCACGGTGATAGCACTCACGGTAATAGTCCTGATGGTGACAGTGCAAATGGTGACAATACAGAGGGTGACAGTACTCATGGTGAAAATACCCATGCTAGCAGTTCTCATAGTGACAGTGCTCATGGGGGAAGTGCCCATGCTGACAGTGCTCATTGTGGCAGTGCTCATGGTGACAGTACCGATGAGGCCAGTGATTATGGTGATGGTGTTCACAGTGGCTGTGCTCATGGAGATAGTGCTCACGGTGACCGTGCCCATGATGACAGTGCCCAGGGTGACAGTGCTCACGGGGAAATTGCCAATGAGACCATTAACCATGGTGATAGTGCCCCTGGTGACACGGCCCACAGTGACATTGCTCATGGTGATAGTGCCATTGGTGACAGTGCTCACGGTGAAGTTGCCCATCCTGACAATGCTCATGGTGACATTGACCTTCGAGATAGTACCCATGTTGACAGTGCCCATGGTGACGTGCTCATGTTGACAGTGCTCAAAGTGATAGTGCCCATGGTGACATTGCCAAGAGTGACAGTGCCCATGCTGACAGTTCTCATTGTGATAGTGCCCATGGTGACAGTGCACATGGTGATACTTGCAATGGTGACAGTGCTCATGGTGACAGCGCTCATGGTTGCAGTACCCATGGTGACAGTGCTCAAAATGACAGTGACAGTGGTGGCAGTGACCATGGTGACAGTGCCCACGGTGACATTGCCTATAGTGACACTTCTCACAGTGACATTGCCCATGGTGACAGGGCTCATGTTGACGTGCTCATATTGACAGTGCTCACAGCGATAATGTCCATGGTGACATTGCCCATGGTGGAATTGCACACAATGCCATTTCCAACAGTGACAGTGCTCACGCTGAGAGTTGTCATGGTGATAGTGCCCATGGTGACAGTGCACATGGTCATACTGCCAATGGTTAAATTACTCATGGTGACAGTACTCATGGTTGCAGTACCCATGGTGACAGTGCTCAAAATGGCAGTTCCCATGCTGACATTGCCCATGGTGACATTGCCTATGGTGACACTTCTCACGGTGACATTTCCCATGGTGACATGGCTCATGGTGACACACCACATTGTGCCAGTGCCCATGGTGACTGTGTTCACAGTGAAAGTGCTCATGGTAATACTGTTTACTTTGAGAGTGCCCAAGGTGAAAATACACATGGTGACATTACTCATTGAGAATTTGCCCATGGTTACAATTCTCATAGCAACAGTTATGGTGACAGTGCTCATGGTGGCACTGCCCTGGGTGACAGTGCTCGTGGTGTCAGTGCTCATGGTGACAGTGCTCATGATGAGAGTACCTATGTTGTTAATTCCCATGGTGACACTTCTCACAGTGACACTGACAATGGTTACAGGTCACATGTTGGCCGTGCCCTTGGTGACAGTGCCCATGCAGACAGTACTTATGGTGACAGTGTTATTGGTGATAGTGCCCATGGTGAGAGTGCACATGGTGGTAGTGCACATGGTGGCAATGAAAAATGGTGACAGGGCTCATGGTGACAGTGCTCACGGTAAAAACCCATGCTGACAGTACTCACAGAGACACTGCTCATAGTGGCAGTAACCATGGTGACATTTCGCACAGTGACAGTGCCCACTGTAGGAGTGCCCATGGAGACATTGCTCATGGTGACACTGACCACGGTGACATTGCCTATGGTGACAGTGCTCATGGTGACAGAGCCCATGTTGACTCTGACCACAGTGAGAATGCTCACGGTGATAGTGCCAATGGTGACAGCACTCATGTTGACAGCACGCATTGTGCAAGGTGCCATGGTGACAGTGACCATGGTGAGAGATCTCACGGTGATAGCGCTCACGGTAATAGTCCTGATGGTGACAGTGCAAATGGTGACAATACACAGGGTGACAGTACTCATGGTGAAAATACCCATGCTAGCAGTTCTCATAGTGACAGTGCTCATGGGGGAAGTGCCCATGCTGACAGTGCTCATTGTGGCAGTGCTCATGGTGACAGTACCGATGAGGCCAGTGATTATGGTGATGGTGTTCACAGTGGCTGTGCTCATGGAGATAGTGCTCACGGTGACCGTGCCCATGATGACAGTGCCCAGGGTGACAGTGCTCACGGGGAAAGTGCCAATGATAACATTAACCATGGTGATAGTGCCCCTGGTGACACGGCCCACAGTGACATTGCTCATGGTGATAGTGCCATTGGTGACAGTGCTCACGGTGAAGTTGCCCATCCTGACAATGCTCATGGTGACATTGACCTTCGAGATAGTACCCATGTTGACAGTGCCCATGGTGACGTGCTCATGTTGACAGTGCTCAAAGTGATAGTGCCCATGGTGACATTGCCAAGAGTGACAGTGCCCATGCTGACAGTTCTCATTGTGATAGTGCCCATGGTGACAGTGCACATGGTGATACTTGCAATGGTGACAGTGCTCATGGTGACAGCGCTCATGGTTGCAGTACCCATGGTGACAGTGCTCAAAATGACAGTGACAGTGGTGGCAGTGACCATGGTGACAGTGCCCACGGTCACATTGCCTATAGTGACACTTCTCACAGTGACATTGCCCATGGTGACAGGGCTCATGTTGACGTGCTCATATTGACAGTGCTCACAGCGATAATGTCCATGGTGACATTGCCCATGGTGGAATTGCACACAATGCCATTTCCAACAGTGACAGTGCTCACGCTGAGAGTTGTCATGGTGATAGTGCCCATGGTGACAGTGCACATGGTCATACTGCCAATGGTTAAATTACTCATGGTGACAGTACTCATGGTTGCAGTACCCATGGTGACAGTGCTCAAAATGACAGTGACAGTGGTGGCAGTGACCATGGTGACAGTGCCCACCGTGACATTGCCTATAGTGACACTTCTCACAGTGACATTGCCCATGGTGACAGGGCTCATGTTGACGTGCTCATATTGACAGTGCTCACAGCGATAATGTCCATGGTGACATTGCCCATGGTGGAATTGCACACAATGCCATTTCCAACAGTGACAGTGCTCACGCTGAGAGTTGTCATGGTGATAGTGCCCATGGTGACAGTGCACATGTTCATACTGCCAATGGTTAAATTACTCATGGTGACAGTACTCATGGTTGCAGTACCCATGGTGACAGTGCTCAAAATGGCAGTTCCCATGGTGACATTGCCCATGGTGACATTGCCTATGGTGACACTTCTCACGGTGACATTTCCCATGGTGACATGGCTCATGGTGACACACCACATTGTGCCAGTGCCCATGGTGACAGTGTTCACAGTGAAAGTGCTCATGGTAATACTGTTTACTTTGAGAGTGCCCAAGGTGAAAATACACATGGTGACATTACTCATTGAGAAATTGCCCATGGTTACAATTCTCATAGCAACAGTTATGGTGACAGTGCTCATGGTGGCACTGCCCTGGGTGACAGTGCTCGTGGTGTCAGTGCTCATGGTGACAGTGCTCATGATGAGAGTGCCTATGTTGTTAATTCCCATGGTGACACTTCTCACAGTGACACTGACAATGGTTACAGGTCACATGTTGGCCGTGCCCTTGGTGACAGTGCCCATGCAGACAGTACTTATGGTGACAGTGTTATCGGTGATAGTGCCCATGGTGAGAGTGCACATGATGGTAGTGCACATGGTGGCACTGAAAAATGGTGACAGGGCTCATGGTGACAGTGCTCACGGTAAAAACCCATGCTGACAGTACTCACAGAGACACTGCTCATAGTGGCAGTAACCATGGTGACAGTTCGCACAGTGACAGTGCCCACTGTAGGAGTGCCCATGGAGACATTGCTCATGGTGACACTGACCACGGTGACATTGCCTATGGTGACAGTGCTCATGGTGACAGAGCCCATGTTGACTCTGACCACAGTGAGAATGCTCACGGTGATAGTGCCAATGGTGACAGCACTCATGTTGACAGCACGCATTGTGCAAGGTGCCATGGTGACAGTGACCATGGTGAGAGATCTCACGGTGATAGCACTCACGGTAATAGTCCTGATGGTGACAGTGCAAATGGTGACAATACAGAGGGTGACAGTACTCATGGTGAAAATACCCATGCTAGCAGTTCTCATAGTGACAGTGCTCATGGGGGAAGTGCCCATGCTGACAGTGCTCATTGTGGCAGTGCTCATGGTGACAGTACCGATGAGGCCAGTGATTATGGTGATGGTGTTCACAGTGGCTGTGCTCATGGAGATAGTGCTCACGGTGACCGTGCCCATGATGACAGTGCCCAGGGTGAATGTGCTCACGGGGAAAGTGCCAATGAGATCATTAACCATGGTGATAGTGCCCCTGGTGACACGGCCCACAGTGACATTGCTCATGGTGATAGTGCCTTTGGTGACAGTGCTCATGGTGAAATTGCCCTTCCTGACAATCCTCATGGTGACATTGCCCTTCGAGATAGTACCCATGTTGACAGTGCCCATGGTGACGTGCTCATGTTGACAGTGCTCACAGTGATAGTGCCCATGGTGACATTGCCCATGGTGGAAGTGCCCACGGTGCCCTTGCCAACAGTGACAGTGCCCACGCTGACAGTTCTCATTGTGATAGTGCCCATGGTGACAGTACACATGGTGATAATCTCAATGGTGACAGTGCTCATGGTGACAGTGCTCATGGTTGCAATACCCATGGTGACAGTGCTCAAAATGACAGTGACAGTGTTGGCAGTAACCATGGTGACAGTGCCCATGGTGACATCGCCTATAGTGACACTTCTCACGGTGACATTGCCAATGGTGACAGGGCTCATGTTGACGTGCTTATATTGACAGTGCTCACAGTGATAGTGCCCATGGTGACATTGCCCATGGTGGAATTGCACACAATGCCAGTTCCAACAGTGACAGTGCTCACGCTGAGAGTTGTCATGGTGATAGTGCCCATGGTGACAGTGCACATGGTCATACTGCCAATGGTGACAGTACTCATGGTTGCAGTACCCATGGTGACAGTGTGCAAAATGGCATTTCCCATGGTGACATTGCCCATGGTGACATTGCCTATGGTGACACATCTCACGGTGACATTTCCCATGGTGACATTGCTCAAGGTGACACACGACATTGTGCCAGTGCCCATGGTGACAGTGCACATTGTGATACTCGCAATGGTGACAGTGCTCATGGTGACAGCGCTCATGGTGGCAGTACCCAAGGTGACAGTGCTCACAGTGACAGTGCCCACTGTATGAGTGCCCATGTTGACAGTGCTCATGGTGCCACAGACCATGGTGACATTGCCTATGGTGACAGTGCTCATGGTGACAGTGCCCATGGTGACACTGACCACAGTGAGAATGCTCACAGTGATAGTGCCAATGGTGCCAGCACTCATGTTGACAGCCCACATTGTGCAAGGTGCCATGGTGACAGTGACCATGGTGAGAGATCTCACGGTGATAGCGCTCACGGTAATAGTCCTCATGGTGACAGTGCAAATGGTGACAATACACAGGGTGACAGTACACATGGTGAAAATACCCATGGTAGCAGTTCTCATAGTGACAGTGCTCATGGGGGATGTGCCCATGCTGACAGTGCTCATTGTGGCAGTGCTCATGGTGACAGTACCGATGAGGCCAGTGATTATGGTGATGGTGTTCACAGTGGCTGTGCTCATGGAGATAGTGCTCACGGTGACCGTGCCCATGATGACAGTGCCCAGGGAGACAGTGCTCACGGGGAAATTGCCAATGAAAACATTAACCATGGTGATAGTGCCCCTGGTGACACGGCCCACAGTGACATTGCTCATGGTGATAGTGCCATTGGTGACAGTGCTCATGGTGAAGTTGCCCATCCTGACAATGCTCATGGTGACATTGACCTTCGAGATAGTACCCATGTTGACAGTGCCCATGGTGACGTGCTCATGTTGACAGTGCTCAAAGTGATAGTGCCCATGGTGACATTGCCAAGAGTGACAGTGCCCATGCTGACAGTTCTCATTGTGATAGTGCCCATGGTGACAGTGCACATGGTGATACTTGCAATGGTGACAGTGCTCATGGTGACAGCGCTCATGGTTGCAGTACCCATGGTGACAGTGCTCAAAATGACAGTGACAGTGGTGGCAGTGACCATGGTGACAGTGCCCACGGTGACATTGCCTATAGTGACACTTCTCACAGTGACATTGCCCATGGTGACAGGGCTCATGTTGACGTGCTCATATTGACAGTGCTCACAGCGATAATGTCCATGGTGACATTGCCCATGGTGGAATTGCACACAATGCCATTTCCAACAGTGACAGTGCTCACGCTGAGAGTTGTCATGGTGATAGTGCCCATGGTGACAGTGCACATGGTCATACTGCCAATGGTTAAATTACTCATGGTGACAGTACTCATGGTTGCAGTACCCATGGTGACAGTGCTCAAAATGGCAGTTCCCATGGTGACATTGCCCATGGTGACATTGCCTATGGTGACACTTCTCACGGTGACATTTCCCATGGTGACATGGCTCATGGTGACACACCACATTGTGCCAGTGCCCATGGTGACAGTGTTCACAGTGAAAGTGCTCATGGTAATACTGTTTACTTTGAGAGTGCCCAAGGTGAAAATACACATGGTGACATTACTCATTGAGAAATTGCCCATGGTTACAATTCTCATAGCAACAGTTATGGTGACAGTGCTCACGGTGGCACTGCCCTGGGTGACAGTGCTCGTGGTGTCAGTGCTCATGGTGACAGTGCTCATGATGAGAGTGCCTATGTTGTTAATTCCCATGGTGACACTTCTCACAGTGACACTGACAATGGTTACAGGTCACATGTTGGCCGTGCCCTTGGTGACAGTGCCCATGCAGACAGTACTTATGGTGACAGTGTTATCGGTGATAGTGCCCATGGTGAGAGTGCACATGGTGGTAGTGCACATGGTGGCACTGCAAAATGGAGACAGGGCTCATGGTGACAGTGCTCACGGTAAAAACCCATGCTGACAGTACTCACAGAGACACTGCTCATAGTGGCAGTAACCATGGTGACATTTCGCACAGTGACAGTGCCCACTGTAGGAGTGCCCATGGAGACATTGCTCATGGTGACACTGACCACGGTGACATTGCCTATGGTGACAGTGCTCATGATGACAGAGCCCATGTTGACTCTGACCACAGTGAGAATGCTCACGGTGATAGTGCCAATGGTGACAGCACTCATGTTGACAGCACGCATTGTGCAAGGTGCCATGGTGACAGTGACCATGGTGAGAGATCTCACGGTGATAGCACTCACGGTAATAGTCCTGATGGTGACAGTGCAAATGGTGACAATACAGAGGGTGACAGTACTCATGGTGAAAATACCCATGCTAGCAGTTCTCATAGTGACAGTGCTCATGGGGGAAGTGCCCATGCTGACAGTGCTCATTGTGGCAGTGCTCATGGTGACAGTACCGATGAGGCCAGTGATTATGGTGATGGTGTTCACAGTGGCTGTGCTCATGGAGATAGTGCTCACGGTGACCGTGCCCATGATGACAGTGCCCAGGGTGACAGTGCTCACGGGGAAATTGCCAATGAGACCATTAACCATGGTGATAGTGCCCCTGGTGACACGGCCCACAGTGACATTGCTCATGGTGATAGTGCCATTGGTGACAGTGCTCACGGTGAAGTTGCCCATCCTGACAATGGTCATGGTGACATTGACCTTCGAGATAGTACCCATGTTGACAGTGCCCATGGTGACGTGCTCATGTTGACAGTGCTCAAAGTGATAGTGCCCATGGTGACATTGCCAAGAGTGACAGTGCCCATGCTGACAGTTCTCATTGTGATAGTGCCCATGGTGACAGTGCACATGGTGATACTTGCAATGGTGACAGTGCTCATGGTGACAGCGCTCATGGTTGCAGTACCCATGGTGACAGTGCTCAAAATGACAGTGACAGTGGTGGCAGTGACCATGGTGACAGTGCCCACGGTGACATTGCCTATAGTGACACTTCTCACAGTGACATTGCCCATGGTGACAGGGCTCATGTTGACGTGCTCATATTGACAGTGCTCACAGCGATAATGTCCATGGTGACATTGCCCATGGTGGAATTGCACACAATGCCATTTCCAACAGTGACAGTGCTCACGCTGAGAGTTGTCATGGTGATAGTGCCCATGGTGACAGTGCACATGGTCATACTGCCAATGGTTAAATTACTCATGGTGACAGTACTCATGGTTGCAGTACCCATGGTGACAGTGCTCAAAATGGCAGTTCCCATGGTGACATTGCCCATGGTGACATTGCCTATGGTGACACTTCTCACGGTGACATTTCCCATGGTGACATGGCTCATGGTGACACACCACATTGTGCCAGTGCCCATGGTGACAGTGTTCACAGTGAAAGTGCTCATGGTAATACTGTTTACTTTGAGAGTGCCCAAGGTGAAAATACACATGGTGACATTACTCATTGAGAAATTGCCCATGGTTACAATTCTCATAGCAACAGTTATGGTGACAGTGCTCACGGTGGCACTGCCCTGGGTGACAGTGCTCGTGGTGTCAGTGCTCATGGTGACAGTGCTCATGATGAGAGTGCCTATGTTGTTAATTCCCATGGTGACACTTCTCACAGTGACACTGACAATGGTTACAGGTCACATGTTGGCCGTGCCCTTGGTGACAGTGCCCATGCAGACAGTACTTATGGTGACAGTGTTATCGGTGATAGTGCCCATGGTGAGAGTGCACATGGTGGTAGTGCACATGGTGGCACTGCAAAATGGAGACAGGGCTCATGGTGACAGTGCTCACGGTAAAAACCCATGCTGACAGTACTCACAGAGACACTGCTCATAGTGGCAGTAACCATGGTGACATTTCGCACAGTGACAGTGCCCACTGTAGGAGTGCCCATGGAGACATTGCTCATGGTGACACTGACCACGGTGACATTGCCTATGGTGACAGTGCTCATGATGACAGAGCCCATGTTGACTCTGACCACAGTGAGAATGCTCACGGTGATAGTGCCAATGGTGACAGCACTCATGTTGACAGCACGCATTGTGCAAGGTGCCATGGTGACAGTGACCATGGTGAGAGATCTCACGGTGATAGCACTCACGGTAATAGTCCTGATGGTGACAGTGCAAATGGTGACAATACAGAGGGTGACAGTACTCATGGTGAAAATACCCATGCTAGCAGTTCTCATAGTGACAGTGCTCATGGGGGAAGTGCCCATGCTGACAGTGCTCATTGTGGCAGTGCTCATGGTGACAGTACCGATGAGGCCAGTGATTATGGTGATGGTGTTCACAGTGGCTGTGCTCATGGAGATAGTGCTCACGGTGACCGTGCCCATGATGACAGTGCCCAGGGTGACAGTGCTCACGGGGAAATTGCCAATGAGACCATTAACCATGGTGATAGTGCCCCTGGTGACACGGCCCACAGTGACATTGCTCATGGTGATAGTGCCATTGGTGACAGTGCTCACGGTGAAGTTGCCCATCCTGACAATGGTCATGGTGACATTGACCTTCGAGATAGTACCCATGTTGACAGTGCCCATGGTGACGTGCTCATGTTGACAGTGCTCAAAGTGATAGTGCCCATGGTGACATTGCCAAGAGTGACAGTGCCCATGCTGACAGTTCTCATTGTGATAGTGCCCATGGTGACAGTGCACATGGTGATACTTGCAATGGTGACAGTGCTCATGGTGACAGCGCTCATGGTTGCAGTACCCATGGTGACAGTGCTCAAAATGACAGTGACAGTGGTGGCAGTGACCATGGTGACATTGCCCACGGTGACATTGCCTATAGTGACACTTCTCACAGTGACATTGCCCATGGTGACAGGGCTCATGTTGACGTGCTCATATTGACAGTGCTCACAGCGATAATGTCCATGGTGACATTGCCCATGGTGGAATTGCACACAATGCCATTTCCAACAGTGACAGTGCTCACGCTGAGAGTTGTCATGGTGATAGTGCCCATGGTGACAGTGCACATGTTCATACTGCCAATGGTTAAATTACTCATGGTGACAGTACTCATGGTTGCAGTACCCATGGTGACAGTGCTCAAAATGGCAGTTCCCATGGTGACATTGCCCATGGTGACATTGCCTATGGTGACACTTCTCACGGTGACATTTCCCATGGTGACATGGCTCATGGTGACACACCACATTGTGCCAGTGCCCATGGTGACAGTGTTCACAGTGAAAGTGCTCATGGTAATACTGTTTACTTTGAGAGTGCCCAAGGTGAAAATACACATGGTGACATTACTCATTGAGAAATTGCCCATGGTTACAATTCTCATAGCAACAGTTATGGTGACAGTGCTCATGGTGGCACTGCCCTGGGTGACAGTGCTCGTGGTGTCAGTGCTCATGGTGACAGTGCTCATGATGAGAGTGCCTATGTTGTTAATTCCCATGGTGACACTTCTCACAGTGACACTGACAATGGTTACAGGTCACATGTTGGCCGTGCCCTTGGTGACAGTGCCCATGCAGACAGTACTTATGGTGACAGTGTTATCGGTGATAGTGCCCATGGTGAGAGTGCACATGATGGTAGTGCACATGGTGGCACTGAAAAATGGTGACAGGGCTCATGGTGACAGTGCTCACGGTAAAAACCCATGCTGACAGTACTCACAGAGACACTGCTCATAGTGGCAGTAACCATGGTGACAGTTCGCACAGTGACAGTGCCCACTGTAGGAGTGCCCATGGAGACATTGCTCATGGTGACACTGACCACGGTGACATTGCCTATGGTGACAGTGCTCATGGTGACAGAGCCCATGTTGACTCTGACCACAGTGAGAATGCTCACGGTGATAGTGCCAATGGTGACAGCACTCATGTTGACAGCACGCATTGTGCAAGGTGCCATGGTGACAGTGACCATGGTGAGAGATCTCACGGTGATAGCACTCACGGTAATAGTCCTGATGGTGACAGTGCAAATGGTGACAATACAGAGGGTGACAGTACTCATGGTGAAAATACCCATGCTAGCAGTTCTCATAGTGACAGTGCTCATGGGGGAAGTGCCCATGCTGACAGTGCTCATTGTGGCAGTGCTCATGGTGACAGTACCGATGAGGCCAGTGATTATGGTGATGGTGTTCACAGTGGCTGTGCTCATGGAGATAGTGCTCACGGTGACCGTGCCCATGATGACAGTGCCCAGGGTGAATGTGCTCACGGGGAAAGTGCCAATGAGATCATTAACCATGGTGATAGTGCCCCTGGTGACACGGCCCACAGTGACATTGCTCATGGTGATAGTGCCTTTGGTGACAGTGCTCATGGTGAAATTGCCCTTCCTGACAATCCTCATGGTGACATTGCCCTTCGAGATAGTACCCATGTTGACAGTGCCCATGGTGACGTGCTCATGTTGACAGTGCTCACAGTGATAGTGCCCATGGTGACATTGCCCATGGTGGAAGTGCCCACGGTGCCCTTACCAACAGTGACAGTGCCCACGCTGACAGTTCTCATTGTGATAGTGCCCATGGTGACAGTACACATGGTGATAATCTCAATGGTGACAGTGCTCATGGTGACAGTGCTCATGGTTGCAATACCCATGGTGACAGTGCTCAAAATGACAGTGACAGTGTTGGCAGTAACCATGGTGACAGTGCCCATGGTGACATCGCCTATAGTGACACTTCTCACGGTGACATTGCCAATGGTGACAGGGCTCATGTTGACGTGCTTATATTGACAGTGCTCACAGTGATAGTGCCCATGGTGACATTGCCCATGGTGGAATTGCACACAATGCCAGTTCCCACAGTGACAGTGCTCACGCTGAGAGTTGTCATGGTGATAGTGCCCATGGTGACAGTGCACATGGTCATACTGCCAATGGTGACAGTACTCATGGTTGCAGTACCCATGGTGACAGTGTGCAAAATGGCATTTCCCATGGTGACATTGCCCATGGTGACATTGCCTATGGTGACACATCTCACGGTGACATTTCCCATGGTGACATTGCTCAAGGTGACACACGACATTGTGCCAGTGCCCATGGTGACAGTGCACATTGTGATACTCGCAATGGTGACAGTGCTCATGGTGACAGCGCTCATGGTGGCAGTACCCAAGGTGACAGTGCTCACAGTGACAGTGCCCACTGTATGAGTGCCCATGTTGACAGTGCTCATGGTGCCACAGACCATGGTGACATTGCCTATGGTGACAGTGCTCATGGTGACAGTGCCCATGGTGACACTGACCACAGTGAGAATGCTCACAGTGATAGTGCCAATGGTGCCAGCACTCATGTTGACAGCCCACATTGTGCAAGGTGCCATGGTGACAGTGACCATGGTGAGAGATCTCACGGTGATAGCGCTCACGGTAATAGTCCTCATGGTGACAGTGCAAATGGTGACAATACACAGGGTGACAGTACACATGGTGAAAATACCCATGGTAGCAGTTCTCATAGTGACAGTGCTCATGGGGGATGTGCCCATGCTGACAGTGCTCATTGTGGCAGTGCTCATGGTGACAGTACCGATGAGGCCAGTGATTATGGTGATGGTGTTCACAGTGGCTGTGCTCATGGAGATAGTGCTCACGGTGACCGTGCCCATGATGACAGTGCCCAGGGAGACAGTGCTCACGGGGAAATTGCCAATGAAAACATTAACCATGGTGATAGTGCCCCTGGTGACACGGCCCACAGTGACATTGCTCATGGTGATAGTGCCATTGGTGACAGTGCTCATGGTGAAGTTGCCCATCCTGACAATGCTCATGGTGACATTGACCTTCGAGATAGTACCCATGTTGACAGTGCCCATGGTGACGTGCTCATGTTGACAGTGCTCAAAGTGATAGTGCCCATGGTGACATTGCCAAGAGTGACAGTGCCCATGCTGACAGTTCTCATTGTGATAGTGCCCATGGTGACAGTGCACATGGTGATACTTGCAATGGTGACAGTGCTCATGGTGACAGCGCTCATGGTTGCAGTACCCATGGTGACAGTGCTCAAAATGACAGTGACAGTGGTGGCAGTGACCATGGTGACAGTGCCCACGGTGACATTGCCTATAGTGACACTTCTCACAGTGACATTGCCCATGGTGACAGGGCTCATGTTGACGTGCTCATATTGACAGTGCTCACAGCGATAATGTCCATGGTGACATTGCCCATGGTGGAATTGCACACAATGCCATTTCCAACAGTGACAGTGCTCACGCTGAGAGTTGTCATGGTGATAGTGCCCATGGTGACAGTGCACATGGTCATACTGCCAATGGTTAAATTACTCATGGTGACAGTACTCATGGTTGCAGTACCCATGGTGACAGTGCTCAAAATGGCAGTTCCCATGGTGACATTGCCCATGGTGACATTGCCTATGGTGACACTTCTCACGGTGACATTTCCCATGGTGACATGGCTCATGGTGACACACCACATTGTGCCAGTGCCCATGGTGACAGTGTTCACAGTGAAAGTGCTCATGGTAATACTGTTTACTTTGAGAGTGCCCAAGGTGAAAATACACATGGTGACATTACTCATTGAGAAATTGCCCATGGTTACAATTCTCATAGCAACAGTTATGGTGACAGTGCTCACGGTGGCACTGCCCTGGGTGACAGTGCTCGTGGTGTCAGTGCTCATGGTGACAGTGCTCATGATGAGAGTGCCTATGTTGTTAATTCCCATGGTGACACTTCTCACAGTGACACTGACAATGGTTACAGGTCACATGTTGGCCGTGCCCTTGGTGACAGTGCCCATGCAGACAGTACTTATGGTGACAGTGTTATCGGTGATAGTGCCCATGGTGAGAGTGCACATGGTGGTAGTGCACATGGTGGCACTGCAAAATGGAGACAGGGCTCATGGTGACAGTGCTCACGGTAAAAACCCATGCTGACAGTACTCACAGAGACACTGCTCATAGTGGCAGTAACCATGGTGACATTTCGCACAGTGACAGTGCCCACTGTAGGAGTGCCCATGGAGACATTGCTCATGGTGACACTGACCACGGTGACATTGCCTATGGTGACAGTGCTCATGATGACAGAGCCCATGTTGACTCTGACCACAGTGAGAATGCTCACGGTGATAGTGCCAATGGTGACAGCACTCATGTTGACAGCACGCATTGTGCAAGGTGCCATGGTGACAGTGACCATGGTGAGAGATCTCACGGTGATAGCACTCACGGTAATAGTCCTGATGGTGACAGTGCAAATGGTGACAATACAGAGGGTGACAGTACTCATGGTGAAAATACCCATGCTAGCAGTTCTCATAGTGACAGTGCTCATGGGGGAAGTGCCCATGCTGACAGTGCTCATTGTGGCAGTGCTCATGGTGACAGTACCGATGAGGCCAGTGATTATGGTGATGGTGTTCACAGTGGCTGTGCTCATGGAGATAGTGCTCACGGTGACCGTGCCCATGATGACAGTGCCCAGGGTGACAGTGCTCACGGGGAAATTGCCAATGAGACCATTAACCATGGTGATAGTGCCCCTGGTGACACGGCCCACAGTGACATTGCTCATGGTGATAGTGCCATTGGTGACAGTGCTCACGGTGAAGTTGCCCATCCTGACAATGGTCATGGTGACATTGACCTTCGAGATAGTACCCATGTTGACAGTGCCCATGGTGACGTGCTCATGTTGACAGTGCTCAAAGTGATAGTGCCCATGGTGACATTGCCAAGAGTGACAGTGCCCATGCTGACAGTTCTCATTGTGATAGTGCCCATGGTGACAGTGCACATGGTGATACTTGCAATGGTGACAGTGCTCATGGTGACAGCGCTCATGGTTGCAGTACCCATGGTGACAGTGCTCAAAATGACAGTGACAGTGGTGGCAGTGACCATGGTGACATTGCCCACGGTGACATTGCCTATAGTGACACTTCTCACAGTGACATTGCCCATGGTGACAGGGCTCATGTTGACGTGCTCATATTGACAGTGCTCACAGCGATAATGTCCATGGTGACATTGCCCATGGTGGAATTGCACACAATGCCATTTCCAACAGTGACAGTGCTCACGCTGAGAGTTGTCATGGTGATAGTGCCCATGGTGACAGTGCACATGGTCATACTGCCAATGGTTAAATTACTCATGGTGACAGTACTCATGGTTGCAGTACCCATGGTGACAGTGCTCAAAATGGCAGTTCCCATGCTGACATTGCCCATGGTGACATTGCCTATGGTGACACTTCTCACGGTGACATTTCCCATGGTGACATGGCTCATGGTGACACACCACATTGTGCCAGTGCCCATGGTGACTGTGTTCACAGTGAAAGTGCTCATGGTAATACTGTTTACTTTGAGAGTGCCCAAGGTGAAAATACACATGGTGACATTACTCATTGAGAATTTGCCCATGGTTACAATTCTCATAGCAACAGTTATGGTGACAGTGCTCATGGTGGCACTGCCCTGGGTGACAGTGCTCGTGGTGTCAGTGCTCATGGTGACAGTGCTCATGATGAGAGTACCTATGTTGTTAATTCCCATGGTGACACTTCTCACAGTGACACTGACAATGGTTACAGGTCACATGTTGGCCGTGCCCTTGGTGACAGTGCCCATGCAGACAGTACTTATGGTGACAGTGTTATTGGTGATAGTGCCCATGGTGAGAGTGCACATGGTGGTAGTGCACATGGTGGCAATGAAAAATGGTGACAGGGCTCATGGTGACAGTGCTCACGGTAAAAACCCATGCTGACAGTACTCACAGAGACACTGCTCATAGTGGCAGTAACCATGGTGACAGTTCGCACAGTGACAGTGCCCACTGTAGGAGTGCCCATGGAGACATTGCTCATGGTGACACTGACCACGGTGACATTGCCTATGGTGACAGTGCTCATGGTGACAGAGCCCATGTTGACTCTGACCACAGTGAGAATGCTCACGGTGATAGTGCCAATGGTGACAGCACTCATGTTGACAGCACGCATTGTGCAAGGTGCCATGGTGACAGTGACCATGGTGAGAGATCTCACGGTGATAGCACTCACGGTAATAGTCCTGATGGTGACAGTGCAAATGGTGACAATACAGAGGGTGACAGTACTCATGGTGAAAATACCCATGCTAGCAGTTCTCATAGTGACAGTGCTCATGGGGGAAGTGCCCATGCTGACAGTGCTCATTGTGGCAGTGCTCATGGTGACAGTACCGATGAGGCCAGTGATTATGGTGATGGTGTTCACAGTGGCTGTGCTCATGGAGATAGTGCTCACGGTGACCGTGCCCATGATGACAGTGCCCAGGGTGAGAGTGTTCACGGGGAAAGTGCCAATGATAACATTAACCATGGTGATAGTGCCCCCGGTGACACGGCCCATAGTGACATTGCTCATGGTGATAGTGCCATTGGTGACAGTGCTCACGGTGAAGTTGCCCATCCTGACAATGCTCATGGTGACATTGCCCTTCGAGATAGTACCCATGTTGACAGTGCCCATGGTGACGTGCTCATGTTGACAGTGCTCAAAGTGATAGTGCCCATGGTGACATTGCCAAGAGTGACAGTGCCCATGCTGACAGTTCTCATTGTGATAGTGCCCATGGTGACAGTGCACATGGTGATACTTGCAATGGTGACAGTGCTCATGGTGACAGCGCTCATGGTTGCAGTACCCATGGTGACAGTGCTCAAAATGACAGTGACAGTGGTGGCAGTGACCATGGTGACAGTGCCCACGGTGACATTGCCTATAGTGACACTTCTCACAGTGACATTGCCCATGGTGACAGGGCTCATGTTGACGTGCTCATATTGACAGTGCTCACAGCGATAATGTCCATGGTGACATTGCCCATGGTGGAATTGCACACAATGCCATTTCCAACAGTGACAGTGCTCACGCTGAGAGTTGTCATGGTGATAGTGCCCATGGTGACAGTGCACATGGTCATACTGCCAATGGTTAAATTACTCATGGTGACAGTACTCATGGTTGCAGTACCCATGGTGACAGTGCTCAAAATGGCAGTTCCCATGGTGACATTGCCCATGGTGACATTGCCTATGGTGACACTTCTCACGGTGACATTTCCCATGGTGACATGGCTCATGGTGACACACCACATTGTGCCAGTGCCCATGGTGACAGTGTTCACAGTGAAAGTGCTCATGGTAATACTGTTTACTTTGAGAGTGCCCAAGGTGAAAATACACATGGTGACATTACTCATTGAGAAATTGCCCATGGTTACAATTCTCATAGCAACAGTTATGGTGACAGTGCTCATGGTGGCACTGCCCTGGGTGACAGTGCTCGTGGTGTCAGTGCTCATGGTGACAGTGCTCATGATGAGAGTGCCTATGTTGTTAATTCCCATGGTGACACTTCTCACAGTGACACTGACAATGGTTACAGGTCACATGTTGGCCGTGCCCTTGGTGACAGTGCCCATGAAGACAGTACTTATGGTGACAGTGTTATCGGTGATAGTGCCCATGGTGAGAGTGCACATGGTGGTAGTGCACATGGTGGCACTGAAGAATGGTGACAGGGCTCATGGTGACAGTGCTCAAGGTAAAAACACATGCTGACAGTACTCACAGAGACACTGCTCATAGTGGCAGTAACCATGGTGACAGTTCGCACAGTGACAGTGCCCACTGTAGGAGTGCCCATGGAGACATTGCTCATGGTGACACTGACCACGGTGACATTGCCTATGGTGACAGTGCTCATGGTGACAGAGCCCATGTTGACTCTGACCACAGTGAGAATGCTCACGGTGATAGTGCCAATGGTGACAGCACTCATGTTGACAGCACGCATTGTGCAAGGTGCCATGGTGACAGGGACCATGGTGAGAGATCTCACGGTGATAGCGCTCACGGTAATAGTCCTGATGGTGACAGTGCAAATGGTGACAATACACAGGGTGACAGTACTCATGGTGAAAATACCCATGCTAGCAGTTCTCATAGTGACAGTGCTCATGGGGGAAGTGCCCATGCTGACAGTGCTCATTGTGGCAGTGCTCATGGTGACAGTACCGATGAGGCCAGTGATTATGGTGATGGTGTTCACAGTGGCTGTGCTCATGGAGATAGTGCTCACGGTGACCGTGCCCATGATGACAGTGCCCAGGGTGACAGTGCTCACGGGGAAATTGCCAATGAGACCATTAACCATGGTGATAATGCCCCTGGTGACACGGCCCACAGTGACATTGCTCATGGTGATAGTGCCATTGGTGACAGTGCTCACGGTGAAGTTGCCCATCCTGACAATGCTCATGGTGACATTGACCTTCGAGATAGTACCCATGTTGACAGTGCCCATGGTGACGTGCTCATGTTGACAGTGCTCACAGTGATAGTGCCCATGGTGACATTGCCAAGAGTGACAGTGCCCATGCTGACAGTTCTCATTGTGATAGTGCCCATGGTGACAGTGCACATGGTGATACTTGCAATGGTGACAGTGCTCATGGTGACAGCGCTCATGGTTGCAGTACCCATGGTGACAGTGCTCAAAATGACAGTGACAGTGGTGGCAGTGACCATGGTGACAGTGCCCACGGTGACATTGCCTATAGTGACACTTCTCACAGTGACATTGCCCATGGTGACAGGGCTCATGTTGACGTGCTCATATTGACAGTGCTCACAGCGATAATGTCCATGGTGACATTGCCCATGGTGGAATTGCACACAATGCCATTTCCAACAGTGACAGTGCTCACGCTGAGAGTTGTCATGGTGATAGTGCCCATGGTGACAGTGCACATGGTCATACTGCCAATGGTTAAATTACTCATGGTGACAGTACTCATGGTTGCAGTACCCATGGTGACAGTGCTCAAAATGGCAGTTCCCATGGTGACATTGCCCATGGTGACATTGCCTATGGTGACACTTCTCACGGTGACATTTCCCATGGTGACATGGCTCATGGTGACACACCACATTGTGCCAGTGCCCATGGTGACAGTGTTCACAGTGAAAGTGCTCATGGTAATACTGTTTACTTTGAGAGTGCCCAAGGTGAAAATACACATGGTGACATTACTCATTGAGAAATTGCCCATGGTTACAATTCTCATAGCAACAGTTATGGTGACAGTGCTCATGGTGGCACTGCCCTGGGTGACAGTGCTCGTGGTGTCAGTGCTCATGGTGACAGTGCTCATGATGAGAGTGCCTATGTTGTTAATTCCCATGGTGACACTTCTCACAGTGACACTGACAATGGTTACAGGTCACATGTTGGCCGTGCCCTTGGTGACAGTGCCCATGCAGACAGTACTTATGGTGACAGTGTTATCGGTGATAGTGCCCATGGTGAGAGTGCACATGGTGGTAGTGCACATGGTGGCACTGAAGAATGGTGACAGGGCTCATGGTGACAGTGCTCAAGGTAAAAACCCATGCTGACAGTACTCACAGAGACACTGCTCATAGTGGCAGTAACCATGGTGACAGTTCGCACAGTGACAGTGCCCACTGTAGGAGTGCCCATGGAGACATTGCTCATGGTGACACTGACCACGGTGACATTGCCTATGGTGACAGTGCTCATGGTGACAGAGCCCATGTTGACTCTGACCACAGTGAGAATGCTCACGGTGATAGTGCCAATGGTGACAGCACTCATGTTGACAGCACGCATTGTGCAAGGTGCCATGGTGACAGTGAACATGGTGAGAGATCTCACGGTGATAGCACTCACGGTAATAGTCCTGATGGTGACAGTGCAAATGGTGACAATACAGAGGGTGACAGTACTCATGGTGAAAATACCCATGCTAGCAGTTCTCATAGTGACAGTGCTCATGGGGGAAGTGCCCATGCTGACAGTGCTCATTGTGGCAGTGCTCATGGTGAGAGTACCGATGAGGTCAGTGATTATGGTGATGGTGTTCACAGTGGCTGTGCTCATGGAGATAGTGCTCACGGTGACCGTGCCCATGATGACAGTGCCCAGGGTGACAGTGCTCAAGGGGAAAGTGCCAATGAGAACATTAACCATGGTGATAGTGCCCCTGGTGACACGGCCCACAGTGACATTGCTCATGGTGATAGTGCCTTTGGTGACAGTGCTCATGGTGAAATTGCCCTTCCTGACAATCCTCATGGTGACATTGCCCTTCGAGATAGTACCCATGTTGACAGTGCCCATGGTGACGTGCTCATGTTGACAGTGCTCACAGTGATAGTGCCCATGGTGACATTGCCCATGGTGGAAGTGCCCACGGTGCCCTTGCCAACAGTGACAGTGCCCACGCTGACAGTTCTCATTGTGATAGTGCCCATGGTGACAGTACACATGGTGATAATCGCAATGGTGACAGTGCTCATGGTGACAGTGCTCATGGTTGCAATACCCATGGTGACAGTGCTCAAAATGACAGTGACAGTGGTGGCAGTGACCATGGTGACAGTGCCCACAGTGACATCGCCTATAGTGACACTTCTCACGGTGACATTGCCAATGGTGACAGGGCTCATGTTGACGTGCTTATATTGACAGTGCTCACAGTGATAGTGCCCATGGTGACATTGCCCATGGTGGAATTGCACACAATGCCAGTTCCCACAGTGACAGTGCTCACGCTGAGAGTTGTCATGGTGATAGTGCCCATGGTGACAGTGCACATGGTCATACTGCCAATGGTGACAGTACTCATGGTTGCAGTACCCATGGTGACAGTGTGCAAAATGGCATTTCCCATGGTGACATTGCCCATGGTGACATTGCCTATGGTGACACATCTCACGGTGACATTTCCCATGGTGACATTGCTCAAGGTGACACACGACATTGTGCCAGTGCCCATGGTGACAGTGCACATTGTGATACTCGCAATGGTGACAGTGCTCATGGTGACAGCGCTCATGGTGGCAGTACCCAAGGTGACAGTGCTCACAGTGACAGTGCCCACTGTATGAGTGCCCATGCTGACAGTGCTCATGGTGCCACTGACCATGGTGACATTGCCTATGGTGACAGTGCTCATGGTGACAGTGCCCATGGTGACACTGACCACAGTGAGAATGCTCACAGTGATAGTGCCAATGGTGCCAGCACTCATGTTGACAGACACCATTGTGCAAGGTACCATGGTGACAGTGACCATGGTGAGAGATCTCACGGTGATAGCGCTCACGGTAATAGTCCTCATGGTGACAGTGCAAATGGTGACAATACACAGGGTGACAGTACACATGGTGAAAATACCCATGGTAGCAGTTCTCATAGTGACAGTGCTCATGGGGGATGTGCCCATGCTGACAGTGCTCATTGTGGCAGTGCTCATGGTGACAGTACCGATGAGGCCAGTGATTATGGTGATGGTGTTCACAGTGGCTGTGCTCATGGAGATATTGCTCACGGTGACCGTGCCCATGATGACAGTGCCCAGGGTGACAGTGCTCACGGGGAAATTGCCAATGATAACATTAACCATGGTGATAGTGCCCCTGGTGACACGGCCCACAGTGACATTGCTCATGGTGATAGTGCCATTGGTGACAGTGCTCATGGTGAAGTTGCCCATCCTGACAATGCTCATGGTGACATTGACCTTCGAGATAGTACCCATGTTGACAGTGCCCATGGTGACGTGCTCATGTTGACAGTGCTCAAAGTGATAGTGCCCATGGTGACATTGCCAAGAGTGACAGTGCCCATGCTGACAGTTCTCATTGTGATAGTGCCCATGGTGACAGTGCACATGGTGATACTTGCAATGGTGACAGTGCTCATGGTGACAGCGCTCATGGTTGCAGTACCCATGGTGACAGTGCTCAAAATGACAGTGACAGTGGTGGCAGTGACCATGGTGACAGTGCCCACGGTGACATTGCCTATAGTGACACTTCTCACACTGACATTGCCCATGGTGACAGGGCTCATGTTGACGTGCTCATATTGACAGTGCTCACAGCGATAATGTCCATGGTGACATTGCCCATGGTGGAATTGCACACAATGCCATTTCCAACAGTGACAGTGCTCACGCTGAGAGTTGTCATGGTGATAGTGCCCATGGTGACAGTGCACATGGTCATACTGCCAATGGTTAAATTACTCATGGTGACAGTACTCATGGTTGCAGTACCCATGGTGACAGTGCTCAAAATGGCAGTTCCCATGGTGACATTGCCCATGGTGACATTGCCTATGGTGACACTTCTCACGGTAACATTTCCCATGGTGACATGGCTCATGGTGACACACCACATTGTGCCAGTGCCCATGGTGACAGTGTTCACAGTGAAAGTGCTCATGGTAATACTGTTTACTTTGAGAGTGCCCAAGGTGAAAATACACATGGTGACATTACTCATTGAGAAATTGCCCATGGTTACAATTCTCATAGCAACAGTTATGGTGACAGTGCTCACGGTGGCACTGCCCTGGGTGACAGTGCTCGTGGTGTCAGTGCTCATGGTGACAGTGCTCATGATGAGAGTGCCTATGTTGTTAATTCCCATGGTGACACTTCTCACAGTGACACTGACAATGGTTACAGGTCACATGTTGGCCGTGCCCTTGGTGACAGTGCCCATGCAGACAGTACTTATGGTGACAGTGTTATCGGTGATAGTGCCCATGGTGAGAGTGCACATGGTGGTAGTGCACATGGTGGCACTGCAAAATGGTGACAGGGCTCATGGTGACAGTGCTCACGGTAAAAACCCATGCTGACAGTACTCACAGAGACACTGCTCATAGTGGCAGTAACCATGGTGACATTTCGCACAGTGACAGTGCCCACTGTAGGAGTGCCCATGGAGACATTGCTCATGGTGACACTGACCACGGTGACATTGCCTATGGTGACAGTGCTCATGATGACAGAGCCCATGTTGACTCTGACCACAGTGAGAATGCTCACGGTGATAGTGCCAATGGTGACAGCACTCATGTTGACAGCACGCATTGTGCAAGGTGCCATGGTGACAGTGACCATGGTGAGAGATCTCACGGTGATAGCACTCACGGTAATAGTCCTGATGGTGACAGTGCAAATGGTGACAATACAGAGGGTGACAGTACTCATGGTGAAAATACCCATGCTAGCAGTTCTCATAGTGACAGTGCTCATGGGGGAAGTGCCCATGCTGACAGTGCTCATTGTGGCAGTGCTCATGGTGACAGTACCGATGAGGCCAGTGATTATGGTGATGGTGTTCACAGTGGCTGTGCTCATGGAGATAGTGCTCACGGTGACCGTGCCCATGATGACAGTGCCCAGGGTGACAGTGCTCACGGGGAAATTGCCAATGAGACCATTAACCATGGTGATAGTGCCCCTGGTGACACGGCCCACAGTGACATTGCTCATGGTGATAGTGCCATTGGTGACAGTGCTCACGGTGAAGTTGCCCATCCTGACAATGCTCATGGTGACATTGACCTTCGAGATAGTACCCATGTTGACAGTGCCCATGGTGACGTGCTCATGTTGACAGTGCTCAAAGTGATAGTGCCCATGGTGACATTGCCAAGAGTGACAGTGCCCATGCTGACAGTTCTCATTGTGATAGTGCCCATGGTGACAGTGCACATGGTGATACTTGCAATGGTGACAGTGCTCATGGTGACAGCGCTCATGGTTGCAGTACCCATGGTGACAGTGCTCAAAATGACAGTGACAGTGGTGGCAGTGACCATGGTGACAGTGCCCACGGTGACATTGCCTATAGTGACACTTCTCACAGTGACATTGCCCATGGTGACAGGGCTCATGTTGACGTGCTCATATTGACAGTGCTCACAGCGATAATGTCCATGGTGACATTGCCCATGGTGGAATTGCACACAATGCCATTTCCAACAGTGACAGTGCTCACGCTGAGAGTTGTCATGGTGATAGTGCCCATGGTGACAGTGCACATGGTCATACTGCCAATGGTTAAATTACTCATGGTGACAGTACTCATGGTTGCAGTACCCATGGTGACAGTGCTCAAAATGGCAGTTCCCATGCTGACATTGCCCATGGTGACATTGCCTATGGTGACACTTCTCACGGTGACATTTCCCATAGTGACATGGCTCATGGTGACACACCACATTGTGCCAGTGCCCATGGTGACTGTGTTCACAGTGAAAGTGCTCATGGTAATACTGTTTACTTTGAGAGTGCCCAAGGTGAAAATACACATGGTGACATTACTCATTGAGAATTTGCCCATGGTTACAATTCTCATAGCAACAGTTATGGTGACAGTGCTCATGGTGGCACTGCCCTGGGTGACAGTGCTCGTGGTGTCAGTGCTCATGGTGACAGTGCTCATGATGAGAGTACCTATGTTGTTAATTCCCATGGTGACACTTCTCACAGTGACACTGACAATGGTTACAGGTCACATGTTGGCCGTGCCCTTGGTGACAGTGCCCATGCAGACAGTACTTATGGTGACAGTGTTATTGGTGATAGTGCCCATGGTGAGAGTGCACATGGTGGTAGTGCACATGGTGGCAATGAAAAATGGTGACAGGGCTCATGGTGACAGTGCTCACGGTAAAAACCCATGCTGACAGTACTCACAGAGACACTGCTCATAGTGGCAGTAACCATGGTGACATTTCGCACAGTGACAGTGCCCACTGTAGGAGTGCCCATGGAGACATTGCTCATGGTGACACTGACCACGGTGACATTGCCTATGGTGACAGTGCTCATGGTGACAGAGCCCATGTTGACTCTGACCACAGTGAGAATGCTCACGGTGATAGTGCCAATGGTGACAGCACTCATGTTGACAGCACGCATTGTGCAAGGTGCCATGGTGACAGTGACCATGGTGAGAGATCTCACGGTGATAGCGCTCACGGTAATAGTCCTGATGGTGACAGTGCAAATGGTGACAATACACAGGGTGACAGTACTCATGGTGAAAATACCCATGCTAGCAGTTCTCATAGTGACAGTGCTCATGGGGGAAGTGCCCATGCTGACAGTGCTCATTGTGGCAGTGCTCATGGTGACAGTACCGATGAGGCCAGTGATTATGGTGATGGTGTTCACAGTGGCTGTGCTCATGGAGATAGTGCTCACGGTGACCGTGCCCATGATGACAGTGCCCAGGGTGACAGTGCTCACGGGGAAAGTGCCAATGATAACATTAACCATGGTGATAGTGCCCCTGGTGACACGGCCCACAGTGACATTGCTCATGGTGATAGTGCCATTGGTGACAGTGCTCACGGTGAAGTTGCCCATCCTGACAATGCTCATGGTGACATTGACCTTCGAGATAGTACCCATGTTGACAGTGCCCATGGTGACGTGCTCATGTTGACAGTGCTCAAAGTGATAGTGCCCATGGTGACATTGCCAAGAGTGACAGTGCCCATGCTGACAGTTCTCATTGTGATAGTGCCCATGGTGACAGTGCACATGGTGATACTTGCAATGGTGACAGTGCTCATGGTGACAGCGCTCATGGTTGCAGTACCCATGGTGACAGTGCTCAAAATGACAGTGACAGTGGTGGCAGTGACCATGGTGACAGTGCCCACGGTCACATTGCCTATAGTGACACTTCTCACAGTGACATTGCCCATGGTGACAGGGCTCATGTTGACGTGCTCATATTGACAGTGCTCACAGCGATAATGTCCATGGTGACATTGCCCATGGTGGAATTGCACACAATGCCATTTCCAACAGTGACAGTGCTCACGCTGAGAGTTGTCATGGTGATAGTGCCCATGGTGACACTGCACATGGTCATACTGCCAATGGTTAAATTACTCATGGTGACAGTACTCATGGTTGCAGTACCCATGGTGACAGTGCTCAAAATGGCAGTTCCCATGGTGACATTGCCCATGGTGACATTGCCTATGGTGACACTTCTCACGGTGTCATTTCCCATGGTGACATGGCTCATGGTGACACACCACATTGTGCCAGTGCCCATGGTGACAGTGTTCACAGTGAAAGTGCTCATGGTAATACTGTTTACTTTGAGAGTGCCCAAGGTGAAAATACACATGGTGACATTACTCATTGAGAAATTGCCCATGGTTACAATTCTCATAGCAACAGTTATGGTGACAGTGCTCATGGTGGCACTGCCCTGGGTGACAGTGCTCGTGGTGTCAGTGCTCATGGTGACAGTGCTCATGATGAGAGTGCCTATGTTGTTAATTCCCATGGTGACACTTCTCACAGTGACACTGACAATGGTTACAGGTCACATGTTGGCCGTGCCCTTGGTGACAGTGCCCATGAAGACAGTACTTATGGTGACAGTGTTATCGGTGATAGTGCCCATGGTGAGAGTGCACATGGTGGTAGTGCACATGGTGGCACTGAAGAATGGTGACAGGGCTCATGGTGACAGTGCTCAAGGTAAAAACCCATGCTGACAGTACTCACAGAGACACTGCTCATAGTGGCAGTAACCATGGTGACAGTTCGCACAGTGACAGTGCCCACTGTAGGAGTGCCCATGGAGACATTGCTCATGGTGACACTGACCACGGTGACATTGCCTATGGTGACAGTGCTCATGGTGACAGAGCCCATGTTGACTCTGACCACAGTGAGAATGCTCACGGTGATAGTGCCAATGGTGACAGCACTCATGTTGACAGCACGCATTGTGCAAGGTGCCATGGTGACAGTGACCATGGTGAGAGATCTCACGGTGATAGCACTCACGGTAATAGTCCTGATGGTGACAGTGCAAATGGTGACAATACAGAGGGTGACAGTACTCATGGTGAAAATACCCATGCTAGCAGTTCTCATAGTGACAGTGCTCATGGGGGAAGTGCCCATGCTGACAGTGCTCATTGTGGCAGTGCTCATGGTGACAGTACCGATGAGGCCAGTGATTATGGTGATGGTGTTCACAGTGGCTGTGCTCATGGAGATAGTGCTCACGGTGACCGTGCCCATGATGACAGTGCCCAGGGTGACAGTGCTCAAGGGGAAATTGCCAATGATAACATTAACCATGGTGATAGTGCCCCTGGTGACACGGCCCACAGTGACATTGCTCATGGTGATAGTGCCTTTGGTGACAGTGCTCATGGTGAAATTGCCCTTCCTGACAATCCTCATGGTGACATTGCCCTTCGAGATAGTACCCATGTTGACAGTGCCCATGGTGACGTGCTCATGTTGACAGTGCTCACAGTGATAGTGCCCATGGTGACATTGCCCATGGTGGAAGTGCCCACGGTGCCCTTGCCAACAGTGACAGTGCCCACGCTGACAGTTCTCATTGTGATAGTGCCCATGGTGACAGTACACATGGTGATAATCGCAATGGTGACAGTGCTCATGGTGACAGTGCTCATGGTTGCAATACCCATGGTGACAGTGCTCAAAATGACAGTGACAGTGGTGGCAGTGACCATGGTGACAGTGCCCACAGTGACATCGCCTATAGTGACACTTCTCACGGTGACATTGCCAATGGTGACAGGGCTCATGTTGACGTGCTTATATTGACAGTGCTCACAGTGATAGTGCCCATGGTGACATTGCCCATGGTGGAATTGCACACAATGCCAGTTCCCACAGTGACAGTGCTCACGCTGAGAGTTGTCATGGTGATAGTGCCCATGGTGACAGTGCACATGGTCATACTGCCAATGGTGACAGTACTCATGGTTGCAGTACCCATGGTGACAGTGTGCAAAATGGCATTTCCCATGGTGACATTGCCCATGGTGACATTGCCTATGGTGACACATCTCATGGTGATATTTCCCATGGTGACATTGCTCAAGGTGACACACGACATTGTGCCAGTGCCCATGGTGACAGTGCACATTGTGATACTCGCAATGGTGACAGTGCTCATGGTGACAGCGCTCATGGTGGCAGTACCCAAGGTGACAGTGCTCACAGTGACAGTGCCCACTGTATGAGTGCCCATGCTGACAGTGCTCATGGTGCCACTGACCATGGTGACATTGCCTATGGTGACAGTGCTCATGGTGACAGTGGCCATGGTGACACTGACCACAGTGAGAATGCTCACAGTGATAGTGCCAATGGTGCCAGCACTCATGTTGACAGCCCCCATTGTGCAAGGTGCCATGGTGACAGTGACCATGGTGAGAGATCTCACGGTGATAGTGCTCACGGTAATAGTCCTCATGGTGACACTGCAAATGGTGACAATACTCAGGGTGACAGTACACATGGTGAAAATACCATGGTAGCAGTTCTCATAGTGACAGTGCTCATGGGGGATGTGCCCATGATGACAGTGCTCATTGTGGCAGTGCTCATGGTGACAGTACCGATGAGGCCAGTGATTATGGTGATGGTGTTCACAGTGGCTGTGCTCATGGAGATAGTGCTCACGGTGACCGTGCCCATGATGACAGTGCCCAGGGTGACAGTGCTCACGGGGAAAGTGCCAATGAGAACATTAACCATGGTGATAGTGCCCCTGGTGACACGGCCCACAGTGACATTGCTCATGGTGATAGTGCCATTGGTGACAGTGCTCACGGTGAAGATGCCCATCCTGGCAATGCTCATGGTGACATTGACCTTCGAGATAGTACCCATGTTGACAGTGCCCATGGTGACGTGCTCATGTTGACAGTGCTCAAAGTGATAGTGCCCATGGTGACATTGCCAAGAGTGACAGTGCCCATGCTGACAGTTCTCATTGTGATAGTGCCCATGGTGACAGTGCACATGGTCATACTGCCAATGGTTAAATTACTCATGGTGACAGTACTCATGGTTGCAGTACCCATGGTGACAGTGCTCAAAATGGCAGTTCCCATGCTGACATTGCCCATGGTGACATTGCCTATGGTGACACTTCTCACGGTGACATTTCCCATGGTGACATGGCTCATGGTGACACACCACATTGTGCCAGTGCCCATGGTGACTGTGTTCACAGTGAAAGTGCTCATGGTAATAATGTTTACTTTGAGAGTGCCCAAGGTGAAAATACACATGGTGACATTACTCATTGAGAATTTGCCCATGGTTACAATTCTCATAGCAACAGTTATGGTGACAGTGCTCATGGTGGCACTGCCCTGGGTGACAGTGCTCGTGGTGTCAGTGCTCATGGTGACAGTGCTCATGATGAGAGTGCCTATGTTGTTAATTCCCATGGTGACACTTCTCACAGTGACACTGACAATGGTTACAGGTCACATGTTGGCCGTGCCCTTGGTGACAGTGCCCATGCAGACAGTACTTATGGTGACAGTGTTATCGGTGATAGTGCCCATGGTGAGAGCGCACATGGTGGTAGTGCACATGGTGGCACTGAAAAATGGTGACAGGGCTCATGGTGACAGTGCTCACGGTAAAAACCCATGCTGACAGTACTCACAGAGACACTGCTCATAGTGGCAGTAACCATGGTGAGAGTTCGCACAGTGACAGTGCCCACTGTAGGAGTGCCCATGGAGACATTGCTCATGGTGACACTGACCACGGTGACATTGCCTATGGTGACAGTGCTCATGGTGACAGAGCCCATGTTGACTCTGACCACAGTGAGAATGCTCACGGTGATAGTGCCAATGGTGACAGCACTCATGTTGACAGCACGCATTGTGCAAGGTGCCATGGTGACAGTGACCATGGTGAGAGATCTCACGGTGATAGCACTCACGGTAATAGTCCTGATGGTGACAGTGCAAATGGTGACAATACAGAGGGTGACAGTACTCATGGTGAAAATACCCATGCTAGCAGTTCTCATAGTGACAGTGCTCATGGGGGAAGTGCCCATGCTGACAGTGCTCATTGTGGCAGTGCTCATGGTGAGAGTACCGATGAGGTCAGTGATTATGGTGATGGTGTTCACAGTGGCTGTGCTCATGGAGATAGTGCTCACGGTGACCGTGCCCATGATGACAGTGCCCAGGGTGACAGTGCTCAAGGGGAAAGTGCCAATGAGAACATTAACCATGGTGATAGTGCCCCTGGTGACACGGCCCACAGTGACATTGCTCATGGTGATAGTGCCTTTGGTGACAGTGCTCATGGTGAAATTGCCCTTCCTGACAATCCTCATGGTGACATTGCCCTTCGAGATAGTACCCATGTTGACAGTGCCCATGGTGACGTGCTCATGTTGACAGTGCTCACAGTGATAGTGCCCATGGTGACATTGCCCATGGTGGAAGTGCCCACGGTGCCCTTGCCAACAGTGACAGTGCCCACGCTGACAGTTCTCATTGTGATAGTGCCCATGGTGACAGTACACATGGTGATAATCGCAATGGTGACAGTGCTCATGGTGACAGTGCTCATGGTTGCAATACCCATGGTGACAGTGCTCAAAATGACAGTGACAGTGGTGGCAGTGACCATGGTGACAGTGCCCACAGTGACATCGCCTATAGTGACACTTCTCACGGTGACATTGCCAATGGTGACAGGGCTCATGTTGACGTGCTTATATTGACAGTGCTCACAGTGATAGTGCCCATGGTGACATTGCCCATGGTGGAATTGCACACAATGCCAGTTCCCACAGTGACAGTGCTCACGCTGAGAGTTGTCATGGTGATAGTGCCCATGGTGACAGTGCACATGGTCATACTGCCAATGGTGACAGTACTCATGGTTGCAGTACCCATGGTGACAGTGTGCAAAATGGCATTTCCCATGGTGACATTGCCCATGGTGACATTGCCTATGGTGACACATCTCATGGTGATATTTCCCATGGTGACATTGCTCAAGGTGACACACGACATTGTGCCAGTGCCCATGGTGACAGTGCACATTGTGATACTCGCAATGGTGACAGTGCTCATGGTGACAGCGCTCATGGTGGCAGTACCCAAGGTGACAGTGCTCACAGTGACAGTGCCCACTGTATGAGTGCCCATGCTGACAGTGCTCATGGTGCCACTGACCATGGTGACATTGCCTATGGTGACAGTGCTCATGGTGACAGTGGCCATGGTGACACTGACCACAGTGAGAATGCTCACAGTGATAGTGCCAATGGTGCCAGCACTCATGTTGACAGCCCCCATTGTGCAAGGTGCCATGGTGACAGTGACCATGGTGAGAGATCTCACGGTGATAGTGCTCACGGTAATAGTCCTCATGGTGACACTGCAAATGGTGACAATACTCAGGGTGACAGTACACATGGTGAAAATACCCATGGTAGCAGTTCTCATAGTGACAGTGCTCATGGGGGATGTGCCCATGATGACAGTGCTCATTGTGGCAGTGCTCATGGTGACAGTACCGATGAGGCCAGTGATTATGGTGATGGTGTTCACAGTGGCTGTGCTCATGGAGATAGTGCTCACGGTGACCGTGCCCATGATGACAGTGCCCAGGGTGACAGTGCTCACGGGGAAAGTGCCAATGATAACATTAACCATGGTGATAGTGCCCCTGGTGACACGGCCCACAGTGACATTGCTCATGGTGATAGTGCCATTGGTGACAGTGCTCACGGTGAAGATGCCCATCCTGGCAATGCTCATGGTGACATTGACCTTCGAGATAGTACCCATGTTGACAGTGCCCATGGTGACGTGCTCATGTTGACAGTGCTCAAAGTGATAGTGCCCATGGTGACATTGCCAAGAGTGACAGTGCCCATGCTGACAGTTCTCATTGTGATAGTGCCCATGGTGACAGTGCACATGGTCATACTGCCAATGGTTAAATTACTCATGGTGACAGTACTCATGGTTGCAGTACCCATGGTGACAGTGCTCAAAATGGCAGTTCCCATGCTGACATTGCCCATGGTGACATTGCCTATGGTGACACTTCTCACGGTGACATTTCCCATGGTGACATGGCTCATGGTGACACACCACATTGTGCCAGTGCCCATGGTGACTGTGTTCACAGTGAAAGTGCTCATGGTAATAATGTTTACTTTGAGAGTGCCCAAGGTGAAAATACACATGGTGACATTACTCATTGAGAATTTGCCCATGGTTACAATTCTCATAGCAACAGTTATGGTGACAGTGCTCATGGTGGCACTGCCCTGGGTGACAGTGCTCGTGGTGTCAGTGCTCATGGTGACAGTGCTCATGATGAGAGTGCCTATGTTGTTAATTCCCATGGTGACACTTCTCACAGTGACACTGACAATGGTTACAGGTCACATGTTGGCCGTGCCCTTGGTGACAGTGCCCATGCAGACAGTACTTATGGTGACAGTGTTATCGGTGATAGTGCCCATGGTGAGAGCGCACATGGTGGTAGTGCACATGGTGGCACTGAAAAATGGTGACAGGGCTCATGGTGACAGTGCTCACGGTAAAAACCCATGCTGACAGTACTCACAGAGACACTGCTCATAGTGGCAGTAACCATGGTGACAGTTCGCACAGTGACAGTGCCCACTGTAGGAGTGCCCATGGAGACATTGCTCATGGTGACACTGACCACGGTGACATTGCCTATGGTGACAGTGCTCATGGTGACAGAGCCCATGTTGACTCTGACCACAGTGAGAATGCTCACGGTGATAGTGCCAATGGTGACAGCACTCATGTTGACAGCACGCATTGTGCAAGGTGCCATGGTGACAGTGACCATGGTGAGAGATCTCACGGTGATAGCACTCACGGTAATAGTCCTGATGGTGACAGTGCAAATGGTGACAATACAGAGGGTGACAGTACTCATGGTGAAAATACCCATGCTAGCAGTTCTCATAGTGACAGTGCTCATGGGGGAAGTGCCCATGCTGACAGTGCTCATTGTGGCAGTGCTCATGGTGACAGTACCGATGAGGCCAGTGATTATGGTGATGGTGTTCACAGTGGCTGTGCTCATGGAGATAGTGCTCACGGTGACCGTGCCCATGATGGCAGTGCCCAGGGTGACAGTGCTCACGGGGAAAGTGCCAATGATAACATTAACCATGGTGATAGTGCCCCTGGTGACACGGCCCACAGTGACATTGCTCATGGTGATAGTGCCTTTGGTGACAGTGCTCATGGTGAAATTGCCCTTCCTGACAATGCTCATGTTGACATTGCCCTTCGAGATAGTACCCATGTTGACAGTGCCCATGGTGACGTGCTCATGTTGACAGTGCTCACAGTGATAGTGCCCATGGTGACATTGCCAAGAGTGACAGTGCCCATGCTGACAGTTCTCATTGTGATAGTGCCCATGGTGACAGTGCACATGGTGATACTTGCAATGGTGACAGTGCTCATGGTGACAGCGCTCATGGTTGCAGTACCCATGGTGACAGTGCTCAAAATGACAGTGACTGTGGTGGCAGTGACCATGGTGACAGTGCCCAAGGTGACATTGCCTATAGTGACACTTCTCACAGTGACATTGCCCATGGTGACAGTGCCCATGGTGACGTGCTCATGTTGACAGTGCTCACAGTGATAGTGCCCATGGTGACATTGCCCATGGTGGAAGTGTCCACGGTGCCCTTGCCAACAGTGACAGTGCCCACGCTGACAGTTCTCATTGTGATAGTGCCCATGGTGACAGTACACATGGTGATAATCGCAATGGTGACAGTGCTCATGGTGACAGTGCTCATGGTTGCAATACCCATGGTGACAGTGCTCAAAATGACAGTGACAGTGGTGGCAGTGACCATGGTGACAGTGCCCACGGTGACATCGCCTATAGTGACACTTCTCACGGTGACATTGCCAATGGTGACAGGGCTCATGTTGACGTGCTTATATTGACAGTGCTCACAGTGATAGTGCACATGGTGACATTGCCCATGGTGGAATTGCACACAATGCCAGTTCCCACAGTGACAGTGCTCACGCTGAGATTTGTCATGGTGATAGTGCCCATGGTGACAGTGCACATGGTCATACTGCCAATGGTGACAGTACTCATGGTTGCAGTACCCATGGTGACAGTGTGCAAAATGGCATTTCCCATGGTGACATTTCCCATGGTGACATTGCTCAAGGTGACACACGACATTGTGCCAGTGCCCATGGTGACAGTGCAAATTGTGATACTCGCAATGGTGACAGTGCTCATGGTGACAGCGCTCATGGTGGCAGTACCCAAGGTGACAGTGCTCACAGTGACAGTGCCCACTGTATGAGTGCCCATGTTGACAGTGCTCATGGTGCCACAGACCATGGTGACATTGCCTATGGTGACAGTGCTCATGGTGACAGTGCCCATGGTGACACTGACCACAGTGAGAATGCTCACAGTGATAGTGCCAATGGTGCCAGCACTCATGTTGACAGCCCCCATTGTGCAAGGTGCCATGGTGACAGTGACCATGGTGAGAGATCTCACGGTGATAGCGCTCACGGTAATAGTCCTCATGGTGACAGTGCAAATGGTGACAATACACAGGGTGACAGTACACATGGTGAAAATACCCATGGTAGCAGTTCTCATAGTGACAGTGCTCATGGGGGATGTGCCCATGCTGACAGTTCTCATTGTGGCAGTGCTCATGGTGACAGTACCGATGAGGCCAGTGATTATGGTGATGGTGTTCACAGTGGCTGTGCTCATGGAGATAGTGCTCACGGTGACCGTGCCCATGATGACAGTGCCCAGGGTGACAGTGCTCACGGGGAAATTGCCAATGAGACCATTAACCATGGTGATAGTGCCCCTGGTGACACGGCCCACAGTGACATTGCTCATGGTGATAGTGCCATTGGTGACAGTGCTCATGGTGAAGTTGCCCATCCTGACAATGCTCATGGTGACATTGACCTTCGAGATAGTACCCATGTTGACAGTGCCCATGGTGACGTGCTCATGTTGACAGTGCTCACAGTGATAGTGCCCATGGTGACATTGCCAAGAGTGACAGTGCCCATGCTGACAGTTCTCATTGTGATAGTGCCCATGGTGACAGTGCACATGGTGATACTTGCAATGGTGACAGTGCTCATGGTGACAGCGCTCATGGTTGCAGTACCCATGGTGACAGTGCTCAAAATGACAGTGACAGTGGTGGCAGTGACCATGGTGACAGTGCCCACGGTGACATTGCCTATAGTGACACTTCTCACAGTGACATTGCCCATGGTGACAGGGCTCATGTTGACGTGCTCATATTGACAGTGCTCACAGCGATAATGTCCATGGTGACATTGCCCATGGTGGAATTGCACACAATGCCATTTCCAACAGTGACAGTGCTCACGCTGAGAGTTGTCATGGTGATAGTGCCCATGGTGACAGTGCACATGGTCATACTGCCAATGGTTAAATTACTCATGGTGACAGTACTCATGGTTGCAGTACCCATGGTGACAGTGCTCAAAATGGCAGTTCCCATGGTGACATTGCCCATGGTGACATTGCCTATGGTGACACTTCTCACGGTGACATTTCCCATGGTGACATGGCTCATGGTGACACACCACATTGTGCCAGTGCCCATGGTGACAGTGTTCACAGTGAAAGTGCTCATGGTAATACTGTTTACTTTGAGAGTGCCCAAGGTGAAAATACGCATGGTGACATTACTCATTGAGAAATTGCCCATGGTTACAATTCTCATAGCAACAGTTATGGTGACAGTGCTCATGGTGGCACTGCCCTGGGTGACAGTGCTCGTGGTGTCAGTGCTCATGGTGACAGTGCTCATGATGAGAGTGCCTATGTTGTTAATTCCCATGGTGACACTTCTCACAGTGACACTGACAATGGTTACAGGTCACATGTTGGCCGTGCCCTTGGTGACAGTGCCCATGCAGACAGTACTTATGGTGACAGTGTTATCGGTGATAGTGCCCATGGTGAGAGTGCACATGGTGGTAGTGCACATGGTGGCACTGCAAAATGGTGACAGGGCTCATGGTGACAGTGCTCACGGTAAAAACCCATGCTGACAGTACTCACAGAGACACTGCTCATAGTGGCAGTAACCATGGTGACAGTTCGCACAGTGACAGTGCCCACTGTAGGAGTGCCCATGGAGACATTGCTCATGGTGACACTGACCACGGTGACATTGCCTATGGTGACAGTGCTCATGGTGACAGAGCCCATGTTGACTCTGACCACAGTGAGAATGCTCACGGTGATAGTGCCAATGGTGACAGCACTCATGTTGACAGCACGCATTGTGCAAGGTGCCATGGTGACAGTGACCATGGTGAGAGATCTCACGGTGATAGCACTCACGGTAATAGTCCTGATGGTGACAGTGCAAATGGTGACAATACAGAGGGTGACAGTACTCATGGTGAAAATACCCATGCTAGCAGTTCTCATAGTGACAGTGCTCATGGGGGAAGTGCCCATGCTGACAGTGCTCATTGTGGCAGTGCTCATGGTGACAGTACCGATGAGGCCAGTGATTATGGTGATGGTGTTCACAGTGGCTGTGCTCATGGAGATAGTGCTCACGGTGACCGTGCCCATGATGATAGTGCCCAGGGTGACAGTGCTCACGGGGAAAGTGCCAATGAGAACATTAACCATGGTGATAGTGCCCCTGGTGACACGGCCCACAGTGACATTGCTCATGGTGATAGTGCCTTTGGTGACAGTGCTCACGGTGAAGTTGCCCATCCTGACAATGCTCATGGTGACATTGCCCTTCGAGATAGTACCCATGTTGACAGTGCCCATGGTGACGTGCTCATGTTGACAGTGCTCAAAGTGATAGTGCCCATGGTGACATTGCCAAGAGTGACAGTGCCCATGCTGACAGTTCTCATTGTGATAGTGCCCATGGTGACAGTGCACATGGTGATACTTGCAATGGTGACAGTGCTCATGGTGACAGCGCTCATGGTTGCAGTACCCATGGTGAAAGTGCTCAAAATGACAGTGACAGTGGTGGGAGTGACCATGGTGACAGTGTCCACGGTGACATTGCCTATAGTGACACTTCTCACAGTGAAATTGCCCATGGTGACAGGGCTCATGTTGACGTGCTCATATTGACAGTGCTCACAGCGATAATGTCCATGGTGACATTGCCCATGGTGGAATTGCACACAATGCCATTTCCAACAGTGACAGTGCTCACGCTGAGAGTTGTCATGGTGATAGTGCCCATGGTGACAGTGCACATGGTCATACTGACAATGGTGACAGTACTCATGGTTGCAGTACCCATGGTGACAGTGTGCAAAATGGCATTTCCCATGGTGACATTGCCCATGGTGACATTGCCTATGGTGACACATCTCACGGTGACATTTCCCATGGTGACATTGCTCAAGGTGACACACGACATTGTGCCAGTGCCCATGGTGACAGTGCACATTGTGATACTCGCAATGGTGACAGTGCTCATGGTGACAGCGCTCATGGTGGCAGTACCCAAGGTGACAGTGCTCACAGTGACAGTGCCCACTGTATGAGTGCCCATGTTGACAGTGCTCATGGTGCCACAGACCATGGTGACATTGCCTATGGTGACAGTGCTCATGGTGACAGTGCCCATGGTGACACTGACCACAGTGAGAATGCTCACAGTGATAGTGCCAATGGTGCCAGCACTCATGTTGACAGCCCCCATTGTGCAAGGTGCCATGGTGACAGTGACCATGGTGAGAGATCTCACGGTGATAGCGCTCACGGTAATAGTCCTCATGGTGACAGTGCAAATGGTGACAATACACAGGGTGACAGTACACATGGTGAAAATACCCATGGTAGCAGTTCTCATAGTGACAGTGCTCATGGGGGATGTGCCCATGCTGACAGTGCTCATTGTGGCAGTGCTCATGGTGACAGTACCGATGAGGCCAGTGATTATGGTGATGGTGTTCACAGTGGCTGTGCTCATGGAGATAGTGCTCACGGTGACCGTGCCCATGATGACAGTGCCCAGGGTGACAGTGCTCACGGGGAAATTGCCAATGATAACATTAACCATGGTGATAGTGCCCCTGGTGACACGGCCCACAGTGACATTGCTCATGGTGATAGTGCCATTGGTGACAGTGCTCATGGTGAAGTTGCCCATCCTGACAATGCTCATGGTGACATTGACCTTCGAGATAGTACCCATGTTGACAGTGCCCATGGTGACGTGCTCATGTTGACAGTGCTCAAAGTGATAGTGCCCATGGTGACATTGCCAAGAGTGACAGTGCCCATGCTGACAGTTCTCATTGTGATAGTGCCCATGGTGACAGTGCACATGGTGATACTTGCAATGGTGACAGTGCTCATGGTGACAGCGCTCATGGTTGCAGTACCCATGGTGACAGTGCTCAAAATGACAGTGACAGTGGTGGCAGTGACCATGGTGACAGTGCCCATGGTGACATTGCCTATAGTGACACTTCTCACAGTGACATTGCCCATGGTGACAGGGCTCATGTTGACGTGCTCATATTGACAGTGCTCACAGCGATAATGTCCATGGTGACATTGCCCATGGTGGAATTGTACACAATGCCATTTCCAACAGTGACAGTGCTCACGCTGAGAGTTGTCATGGTGATAGTGCCCATGGTGACAGTGCACATGGTCATACTGCCAATGGTTAAATTACTCATGGTGACAGTACTCATGGTTGCAGTACCCATGGTGACAGTGCTCAAAATGGCAGTTCCCATGGTGACATTGCCCATGGTGACATTGCCTATGGTGACACTTCTCACGGTGACATTTCCCATGGTGACATGGCTCATGGTGACACACCACATTGTGCCAGTGCCCATGGTGACAGTGTTCACAGTGAAAGTGCTCATGGTAATACTGTTTACTTTGAGAGTGCCCAAGGTGAAAATACACATGGTGACATTACTCATTGAGAAATTGCCCATGGTTACAATTCTCATAGCAACAGTTATGGTGACAGTGCTCATGGTGGCACTGCCCTGGGTGACAGTGCTCGTGGTGTCAGTGCTCATGGTGACAGTGCTCATGATGAGAGTGCCTATGTTGTTAATTCCCATGGTGACACTTCTCACAGTGACACTGACAATGGTTACAGGTCACATGTTGGCCGTGCCCTTGGTGACAGTGCCCATGCAGACAGTACTTATGGTGACAGTGTTATCGGTGATAGTGCCCATGGTGAGAGTGCACATGGTGGTAGTGCACATGGTGGCACTGCAAAATGGTGACAGGGCTCATGGTGACAGTGCTCACGGTAAAAACCCATGCTGACAGTACTCACAGAGACACTGCTCATAGTGGCAGTAACCATGGTGACATTTCGCACAGTGACAGTGCCCACTGTAGGAGTGCCCATGGAGACATTGCTCATGGTGACACTGACCACGGTGACATTGCCTATGGTGACAGTGCTCATGATGACAGAGCCCATGTTGACTCTGACCACAGTGAGAATGCTCACGGTGATAGTGCCAATGGTGACAGCACTCATGTTGACAGCACGCATTGTGCAAGGTGCCATGGTGACAGTGACCATGGTGAGAGATCTCACGGTGATAGCACTCACGGTAATAGTCCTGATGGTGACAGTGCAAATGGTGGCAATACAGAGGGTGACAGTACTCATGGTGAAAATACCCATGCTAGCAGTTCTCATAGTGACAGTGCTCATGGGGGAAGTGCCCATGCTGACAGTGCTCATTGTGGCAGTGCTCATGGTGACAGTACCGATGAGGCCAGTGATTATGGTGATGGTGTTCACAGTGGCTGTGCTCATGGAGATAGTGCTCACGGTGACCGTGCCCATGATGACAGTGCCCAGGGTGACAGTGCTCACGGGGAAAGTGCCAATGAGACCATTAGCCATGGTGATAGTGCCCCTGGTGACACGGCCCACAGTGACATTGCTCATGGTGATAGTGCCATTGGTGACAGTGCTCACGGTGAAGTTGCCCATCCTGACAATGCTCATGGTGACATTGCCCTTCGAGATAGTACCCATGTTGACAGTGCCCATGGTGACGTGCTCATGTTGACAGTGCTCAAAGTGATAGTGCCCATGGTGACATTGCCAAGAGTGACAGTGCCCATGCTGACAGTTCTCATTGTGATAGTGCCCATGGTGACAGTGCACATGGTGATACTTGCAATGGTGACAGTGCTCATGGTGACAGCGCTCATGGTTGCAGTACCCATGGTGAAAGTGCTCAAAATGACAGTGACAGTGGTGGGAGTGACCATGGTGACAGTGTCCACGGTGACATTGCCTATAGTGACACTTCTCACAGTGAAATTGCCCATGGTGACAGGGCTCATGTTGACGTGCTCATATTGACAGTGCTCACAGCGATAATGTCCATGGTGACATTGCCCATGGTGGAATTGCACACAATGCCATTTCCAACAGTGACAGTGCTCACGCTGAGAGTTGTCATGGTGATAGTGCCCATGGTGACAGTGCACATGGTCATACTGCCAATGGTGACAGTACTCATGGTTGCAGTACCCATGGTGACAGTGTGCAAAATGGCATTTCCCATGGTGACATTGCCCATGGTGACATTGCCTATGGTGACACATCTCACGGTGACATTTCCCATGGTGACATTGCTCAAGGTGACACACGACATTGTGCCAGTGCCCATGGTGACAGTGCACATTGTGATACTCGCAATGGTGACAGTGCTCATTGTGACAGCGCTCATGGTGGCAGTACCCAAGGTGACAGTGCTCACAGTGACAGTGCCCACTGTATGAGTGCCCATGTTGACAGTGCTCATGGTGCCACAGACCATGGTGACATTGCCTATGGTGACAGTGCTCATGGTGACAGTGCCCATGGTGACACTGACCACAGTGAGAATGCTCACAGTGATAGTGCCAATGGTGCCAGCACTCATGTTGACAGCCCCCATTGTGCAAGGTGCCATGGTGACAGTGACCATGGTGAGAGATCTCACGGTGATAGCGCTCACGGTAATAGTCCTCATGGTGACAGTGCAAATGGTGACAATACACAGGGTGACAGTACACATGGTGAAAATACCCATGGTAGCAGTTCTCATAGTGACAGTGCTCATGGGGGATGTGCCCATGCTGACAGTGCTCATTGTGGCAGTGCTCATGGTGACAGTACCGATGAGGCCAGTGATTATGGTGATGGTGTTCACAGTGGCTGTGCTCATGGAGATATTGCTCACGGTGACCGTGCCCATGATGACAGTGCCCAGGGTGACAGTGCTCACGGGGAAATTGCCAATGATAACATTAACCATGGTGATAGTGCCCCTGGTGACACGGCCCACAGTGACATTGCTCATGGTGATAGTGCCATTGGTGACAGTGCTCATGGTGAAGTTGCCCATCCTGACAATGCTCATGGTGACATTGACCTTCGAGATAGTACCCATGTTGACAGTGCCCATGGTGACGTGCTCATGTTGACAGTGCTCACAGTGATAGTGCCCATGGTGACATTGCCAAGAGTGACAGTGCCCATGCTGACAGTTCTCATTGTGATAGTGCCCATGGTGACAGTGCACATGGTGATACTTGCAATGGTGACAGTGCTCATGGTGACAGCGCTCATGGTTGCAGTACCCATGGTGACAGTGCTCAAAATGACAGTGACAGTGGTGGCAGTGACCATGGTGACAGTGCCCACGGTGACATTGCCTATAGTGACACTTCTCACAGTGACATTGCCCATGGTGACAGGGCTCATGTTGACGTGCTCATATTGACAGTGCTCACAGCGATAATGTCCATGGTGACATTGCCCATGGTGGAATTGCACACAATGCCATTTCCAACAGTGACAGTGCTCACGCTGAGAGTTGTCATGGTGATAGTGCCCATGGTGACAGTGCACATGGTCATACTGCCAATGGTTAAATTACTCATGGTGACAGTACTCATGGTTGCAGTACCCATGGTGACAGTGCTCAAAATGGCAGTTCCCATGGTGACATTGCCCATGGTGACATTGCCTATGGTGACACTTCTCACGGTGACATTTCCCATGGTGACATGGCTCATGGTGACACACCACATTGTGCCAGTGCCCATGGTGACAGTGTTCACAGTGAAAGTGCTCATGGTAATACTGTTTACTTTGAGAGTGCCCAAGGTGAAAATACGCATGGTGACATTACTCATTGAGAAATTGCCCATGGTTACAATTCTCATAGCAACAGTTATGGTGACAGTGCTCATGGTGGCACTGCCCTGGGTGACAGTGCTCGTGGTGTCAGTGCTCATGGTGACAGTGCTCATGATGAGAGTGCCTATGTTGTTAATTCCCATGGTGACACTTCTCACAGTGACACTGACAATGGTTACAGGTCACATGTTGGCCGTGCCCTTGGTGACAGTGCCCATGCAGACAGTACTTATGGTGACAGTGTTATCGGTGATAGTGCCCATGGTGAGAGTGCACATGGTGGTAGTGCACATGGTGGCACTGCAAAATGGTGACAGGGCTCATGGTGACAGTGCTCACGGTAAAAACCCATGCTGACAGTACTCACAGAGACACTGCTCATAGTGGCAGTAACCATGGTGACATTTCGCACAGTGACAGTGCCCACTGTAGGAGTGCCCATGGAGACATTGCTCATGGTGACACTGACCACGGTGACATTGCCTATGGTGACAGTGCTCATGATGACAGAGCCCATGTTGACTCTGACCACAGTGAGAATGCTCACGGTGATAGTGCCAATGGTGACAGCACTCATGTTGACAGCACGCATTGTGCAAGGTGCCATGGTGACAGTGACCATGGTGAGAGATCTCACGGTGATAGCACTCACGGTAATAGTCCTGATGGTGACAGTGCAAATGGTGACAATACAGAGGGTGACAGTACTCATGGTGAAAATACCCATGCTAGCAGTTCTCATAGTGACAGTGCTCATGGGGGAAGTGCCCATGCTGACAGTGCTCATTGTGGCAGTGCTCATGGTGACAGTACCGATGAGGCCAGTGATTATGGTGATGGTGTTCACAGTGGCTGTGCTCATGGAGATAGTGCTCACGGTGACCGTGCCCATGATGACAGTGCCCAGGGTGACAGTGCTCACGGGGAAAGTGCCAATGAGACCATTAACCATGGTGATAGGGCCCCTGGTGACACGGCCCACAGTGACATTGCTCATGGTGATAGTGCCATTGGTGACAGTGCTCATGGTGAAGTTGCCCATCCTGACAATGCTCATGGTGACATTGCCCTTCGAGATAGTACCCATGTTGACAGTGCCCATGGTGACGTGCTCATGTTGACAGTGCTCAAAGTGATAGTGCCCATGGTGACATTGCCAAGAGTGACAGTGCCCATGCTGACAGTTCTCATTGTGATAGTGCCCATGGTGACAGTGCACATGGTGATACTTGCAATGGTGACAGTGCTCATGGTGACAGCGCTCATGGTTGCAGTACCCATGGTGAAAGTGCTCAAAATGACAGTGACAGTGGTGGGAGTGACCATGGTGACAGTGTCCACGGTGACATTGCCTATAGTGACACTTCTCACAGTGAAATTGCCCATGGTGACAGGGCTCATGTTGACGTGCTCATATTGACAGTGCTCACAGCGATAATGTCCATGGTGACATTGCCCATGGTGGAATTGCACACAATGCCATTTCCAACAGTGACAGTGCTCACGCTGAGAGTTGTCATGGTGATAGTGCCCATGGTGACAGTGCACATGGTCATACTGCCAATGGTTAAATTACTCATGGTGACAGTACTCATGGTTGCAGTACCCATGGTGACAGTGCTCAAAATGGCAGTTCCCATGGTGACATTGCCCATGGTGACATTGCCTATGGTGACACTTCTCACGGTGACATTTCCCATGGTGACATGGCTCATGGTGACACACCACATTGTGCCAGTGCCCATGGTGACAGTGTTCACAGTGAAAGTGCTCATGGTAATACTGTTTACTTTGAGAGTGCCCAAGGTGAAAATACACATGGTGACATTACTCATTGAGAAATTGCCCATGGTTACAATTCTCATAGCAACAGTTATGGTGACAGTGCTCATGGTGGCACTGCCCTGGGTGACAGTGCTCGTGGTGTCAGTGCTCATGGTGACAGTGCTCATGATGAGAGTGCCTATGTTGTTAATTCCCATGGTGACACTTCTCACAGTGACACTGACAATGGTTACAGGTCACATGTTGGCCGTGCCCTTGGTGACAGTGCCCATGCAGACAGTACTTATGGTGACAGTGTTATCGGTGATAGTGCCCATGGTGAGAGTGCACATGGTGGTAGTGCACATGGTGGCACTGAAAAATGGTGACAGGGCTCATGGTGACAGTGCTCACGGTAAAAACCCATGCTGACAGTACTCACAGAGACACTGCTCATAGTGGCAGTAACCATGGTGACAGTTCGCACAGTGACAGTGCCCACTGTAGGAGTGCCCATGGAGACATTGCTCATGGTGACACTGACCACGGTGACATTGCCTATGGTGACAGTGCTCATGGTGACAGAGCCCATGTTGACTCTGACCACAGTGAGAATGCTCACGGTGATAGTGCCAATGGTGACAGCACTCATGTTGACAGCACGCATTGTGCAAGGTGCCATGGTGACAGTGACCATGGTGAGAGATCTCACGGTGATAGCACTCACGGTAATAGTCCTGATGGTGAAAGTGAAAATGGTGACAATACAGAGGGTGACAGTACTCATGGTGAAAATACCCATGCTAGCAGTTCTCATAGTGACAGTGCTCATGGGGGAAGTGCCCATGCTGACAGTGCTCATTGTGGCAGTGCTCATGGTGACAGTACCGATGAGGCCAGTGATTATGGTGATGGTGTTCACAGTGGCTGTGCTCATGGAGATAGTGCTCACGGTGACCGTGCCCATGATGACAGTGCCCAGGGTGACAGTGCTCACGGGGAAAGTGCCAATGAGAACATTAACCATGGTGATAGTGCCCCTGGTGACACGGCCCACAGTGACATTGCTCATGGTGATAGTGCCATTGGTGACAGTGCTCATGGTGAAGATGCCCATCCTGACAATGCTCATGGTGACATTGACCTTCGAGATAGTACCCATGTTGACAGTGCCCATGGTGACGTGCTCATGTTGACAGTGCTCAAAGTGATAGTGCCCATGGTGACATTGCCAAGAGTGACAGTGCCCATGCTGACAGTTCTCATTGTGATAGTGCCCATGGTGACAGTGCACATGGTGATACTTGCAATGGTGACAGTGCTCATGGTGACAGCACTCATGGTTGCAGTACCCATGGTGACAGTGCTCAAAATGACAGTGACAGTGGTGGCAGTGACCATGGTGACAGTGCCCACGGTGACATTGCCTATAGTGACACTTCTCACAGTGACATTGCCCATGGTGACAGGGCTCATGTTGACGTGCTCATATTGACAGTGCTCACAGCGATAATGTCCATGGTGACATTGCCCATGGTGGAATTGCACACAATGCCATTTCCAACAGTTACAGTGCTCACGCTGAGAGTTGTCATGGTGATAGTGCCCATGGTGACAGTGCACATGGTCATACTGCCAATGGTTAAATTACTCATGGTGACAGTACTCATGGTTGCAGTACCCATGGTGACAGTGCTCAAAATGGCAGTTCCCATGCTGACATTGCCCATGGTGACATTGCCTATGGTGACACTTCTCACGGTGACATTTCCCATGGTGACATGGCTCATGGTGACACACCACATTGTGCCAGTGCCCATGGTGACAGTGTTCACAGTGAAAGTGCTCATGGTAATACTGTTTACTTTGAGAGTGCCCAAGGTGAAAATACACATGGTGACATTACTCATTGAGAAATTGCCCATGGTTACAATTCTCATAGCAACAGTTATGGTGACAGTGCTCATGGTGGCACTGCCCTGGGTGACAGTGCTCGTGGTGTCAGTGCTCATGGTGACAGTGCTCATGATGAGAGTGCCTATGTTGTTAATTCCCATGGTGACACTTCTCACAGTGACACTGACAATGGTTACAGGTCACATGTTGGCCGTGCCCTTGGTGACAGTGCCCATGCAGACAGTACTTATGGTGACAGTGTTATCGGTGATAGTGCCCATGGTGAGAGTGCCCATGATGGTAGTGCACATGGTGGCACTGAAAAATGGTGACAGGGCTCATGGTGACAGTGCTCACGGTAAAAACCCATGCTGACAGTACTCACAGAGACACTGCTCATAGTGGCAGTAACCATGGTGACAGTTCGCACAGTGACAGTGCCCACTGTAGGAGTGCCCATGGAGACATTGCTCATGGTGACACTGACCACGGTGACATTGCCTATGGTGACAGTGCTCATGGTGACAGAGCCCATGTTGACTCTGACCACAGTGAGAATGCTCACGGTGATAGTGCCAATGGTGACAGCACTCATGTTGACAGCACGCATTGTGCAAGGTGCCATGGTGACAGTGACCATGGTGAGAGATCTCACGGTGATAGCACTCACGGTAATAGTCCTGATGGTGACAGTGCAAATGGTGACAATACAGAGGGTGACAGTACTCATGGTGAAAATACCCATGCTAGCAGTTCTCATAGTGACAGTGCTCATGGGGGAAGTGCCCAGGCTGACAGTGCTCATTGTGGCAGTGCTCATGGTGACAGTACCGATGAGGCCAGTGATTATGGTGATGGCGTTCACAGTGGCTGTGCTCATGGAGATAGTGCTCACGGTGACCGTGCCCATGATGACAGTGCCCAGGGTGACAGTGCTCAGGGGGAAAGTGCCAATGAGAACATTAACCATGGTGATAGTGCCCCTGGTGACACGGCCCACAGTGACATTGCTCATGGTGATAGTGCCTTTGGTGACAGTGCTCATGGTGAAATTGCCCTTCCTGACAATGCTCATGGTGACATTGCCCTTCGAGATAGTACCCATGTTGACAGTGCCCATGGTGACGTGCTCATGTTGACAGTGCTCAAAGTGATAGTGCCCATGGTGTCATTGCCCATGGTGGAAGTGCCCACGGTGCCCTTGCCAACAGTGACAGTGCCCACGCTGACAGTTCTCATTGTGATAGTGCCCATGGTGACAGTACACATGGTGATAATCGCAATGGTGACAGTGCTCATGGTGACAGTGCTCATGGTTGCAATACCCATGGTGACAGTGCTCAAAATGACAGTGACAGTGGTGGCAGTGACCATGGTGACAGTGCCCACGGTGACATCGCCTATAGTGACACTTCTCACGGTGACATTGCCAATGGTGACAGGGCTCATGTTGACGTGCTTATATTGACAGTGCTCACAGTGATAGTGCCCATGGTGACATTGCCCATGGTGGAATTGCACACAATGCCAGTTCCCACAGTGACAGTGCTCACGCTGAGAGTTGTCATGGTGATAGTGCCCATGGTGACAGTGCACATGGTCATACTGCCAATGGTGACAGTACTCATGGTTGCAGTACCCATGGTGACAGTGTGCAAAATGGCATTTCCCATGGTGACATTGCCCATGGTGACATTGCCTATGGTGACACATCTCATGGTGACATTTCCCATGGTGACATTGCTCAAGGTGACACACGACATTGTGCCAGTGCCCATGGTGACAGTGCACATTGTGATACTCGCAATGGTGACAGTGCTCATGGTGACAGCGCTCATGGTGGCAGTACCCAAGGTGACAGTGCTCACAGTGACAGTGCCCACTGTATGAGTGCCCATGTTGACAGTGCTCATGGTGCCACTGACCATGGTGACATTGCCTATGGTGACAGTGCTCATGGTGACAGTGGCCATGGTGACACTGACCACAGTGAGAATGCTCACAGTGATAGTGCCAATGGTGCCAGCACTCATGTTGACAGCCCCCATTGTGCAAGGTGCCATGGTGACAGTGACCATGGTGAGAGATCTCACGGTGATAGCGCTCACGGTAATAGTCCTCATGGTGACAGTGCAAATGGTGACAATACAGAGGGTGACAGTACTCATGGTGAAAATAACCATGCTAGCAGTTCTCATAGTGACAGTGCTCATGGGGGATGTGCCCATGATGACAGTGCTCATTGTGGCAGTGCTCATGGTGACAGTACCGATGAGGCCAGTGATTATGGTGATGGTGTTCACAGTGGCTGTGCTCATGGAGATAGTGCTCACGGTGACCGTGCCCATGATGACAGTGCCCAGGGTGACAGTGCTCACGGGGAAAGTGCCAATGAGAACATTAACCATGGTGATAGTGCCCGTGGTGACACGGCCCACAGTGACATTGCTCATGGTGATAGTGCCATTGGTGACAGTGCTCACGGTGAAGTTGCCCATCCTGACAATGCTCATGGTGACATTGACCTTCGAGATAGTACCCATGTTGACAGTGCCCATGGTGACGTGCTCATGTTGACAGTGCTCACAGTGATAGTGCCCATTGTGACATTGCCAAGAGTGACAGTGCCCATGCTGACAGTTCTCATTGTGATAGTGCCCATGGTGACAGTGCACATGGTGATACTTGCAATGGTGACAGTGCTCATGGTGACAGCGCTCATGGTTGCAGTACCCATGGTGACAGTGCTCAAAATGACAGTGACAGTGGTGGCAGTGACCATGGTGACAGTGCCCACGGTGACATTGCCTATAGTGACACTTCTCACAGTGACATTGCCCATGGTGACAGGGCTCATGTTGACGTGCTCATATTGACAGTGCTCACAGCGATAATGTCCATGGTGACATTGCCCATTGTGGAACTGCACACAATGCCATTTCCAACAGTGACAGTGCTCACGCTGAGAGTTGTCATGGTGATAGTGCCCATGGTGACAGTGCACATGGTCATACAGCCAATTGTTAAATTACTCATGGTGACAGTACTCATGGTTGCAGTACCCATGGTGAGAGTGCTCAAAATGGCAGTTCCCATGCTGACATTGCCCATGGTGACATTGCCTATGGTGACACTTCTCACAGTGACATTTCCCATGGTGACATGGCTCATGGTGACACACCACATTGTGCCAGTGCCCATGGTGACAGTGTTCACAGTGAAAGTGCTCATGGTAATACTGTTTACTTTGAGAGTGCCCAAGGTGAAAATACACATGGTGACATTACTCATTGAGAAATTGCCCATGGTTACAATTCTCATAGCAACAGTTATGGTGACAGTGCTCACGGTGGCACTGCCCTGGGTGACAGTGCTCGTGGTGTCAGTGCTCATGGTGACCGTGCTCATGATGAGAGTGCCTATGTTGTTAATTCCCATGGTGACACTTCTCACAGTGACACTGACAATGGTTACAGGTCACATGTAGGCCATGCCCTTGGTGACAGTGCCCATGAAGACAGTACTTATGGTGACAGTGTTATCGGTGATAGTGCCCATGGTGAGAGTGCACATGGTGGTAGTGCACATGGTGGCACTGAAAAATGGTGACAGGGCTCATGGTGACAGTGCTCACGGTAAAAACCCATGCTGACAGTACTCACAGAGACACTGCTCATAGTGGCAGTAACCATGGTGACAGTTCGCACAGTGACAGTGCCCACTGTAGGAGTGCCCATGGAGACATTGCTCATGGTGACACTGACCACGGTGACATTGCCTATGGTGACAGTGCTCATGGTGACAGAGCCCATGTTGACTCTGACCACAGTGAGAATGCTCACGGTGATAGTGCCAATGGTGACAGCACTCATGTTGACAGCACGCATTGTGCAAGGTGCCATGGTGACAGTGACCATGGTGAGAGATCTCACGGTGATAGCACTCACGGTAATAGTCCTGATGGTGACAGTGCAAATGGTGACAATACAGAGGGTGACAGTACTCATGGTGAAAATACCCATGCTAGCAGTTCTCATAGTGACAGTGCTCATGGGGGAAGTGCCCATGCTGACAGTGCTCATTGTGGCAGTGCTCATGGTGACAGTACCGATGAGGCCAGTGATTATGGTGATGGTGTTCACAGTGGCTGTGCTCATGGAGATAGTGCTCACGGTGACCGTGCCCATGATGACAGTGCCCAGGGTGACAGTGCTCACGGGGAAAGTGCCAATGATAACATTAACCATGGTGATAGTGCCCCTGGCGACACGGCCCACAGGGACATTGCTCATGGTGATAGTGCCTTTGGTGACAGTGTTCATGGTGAAATTGCCCTTCCTGACAATGCTCATGGTGACATTGCCCTTCGAGATAGTACCCATGTTGACAGTGCCCATGGTGACGTGCTCATGTTGACAGTGCTCACAGTGATAGTGCCCATGGTGACATTGCCAAGAGTGACAGTGCCCATGCTGACAGTTCTCATTGTGATAGTGCCCATGGTGACAGTGCACATGGTGATACTTGCAATGGTGACAGTGCTCATGGTGACAGCGCTCATGGTGGCAGTACCCAAGGTGACAGTGCTCACAGTGACAGTGCCCACTGTATGAGTGCCCATGTTGACAGTGCTCATGGTGCCACAGACCATGGTGACATTGCCTATGGTGACAGTGCTCATGGTGACAGTGCCCATGGTGACACTGACCACAGTGAGAATGCTCACAGTGATAGTGCCAATGGTGCCAGCACTCATGTTGACAGCCCCCATTGTGCAAGGTGCCATGGTGACAGTGACCATGGTGAGAGATCTCACGGTGATAGCGCTCACGGTAATAGTCCTCATGGTGACAGTGCAAATGGTGACAATACACAGGGTGACAGTACACATGGTGAAAATACCCATGGTAGCAGTTCTCATAGTGACAGTGCTCATGGGGGATGTGCCCATGCTGACAGTGCTCATTGTGGCAGTGCTCATGGTGACAGTACCGATGAGGCCAGTGATTATGGTGATGGTGTTCACAGTGGCTGTGCTCATGGAGATATTGCTCACGGTGACCGTGCCCATGATGACAGTGCCCAGGGTGACAGTGCTCACGGGGAAATTGCCAATGATAACATTAACCATGGTGATAGTGCCCCTGGTGACACGGCCCACAGTGACATTGCTCATGGTGATAGTGCCATTGGTGACAGTGCTCATGGTGAAGTTGCCCATCCTGACAATGCTCATGGTGACATTGACCTTCGAGATAGTACCCATGTTGACAGTGCCCATGGTGACGTGCTCATGTTGACAGTGCTCAAAGTGATAGTGCCCATGGTGACATTGCCAAGAGTGACAGTGCCCATGCTGACAGTTCTCATTGTGATAGTGCCCATGGTGACAGTGCACATGGTGATACTTGCAATGGTGACAGTGCTCATGGTGACAGCGCTCATGGTTGCCGTACCCATGGTGACAGTGCTCAAAATGACAGTGACAGTGGTGGCAGTGACCATGGTGACAGTGCCCACGGTGACATTGCCTATAGTGACACTTCTCACAGTGACATTGCCCATGGTGACAGGGCTCATGTTGACGTGCTCATATTGACAGTGCTCACAGCGATAATGTCCATGGTGACATTGCCCATGGTGGAATTGCACACAATGCCATTTCCAACAGTGACAGTGCTCATGCTGAGAGTTGTCATGGTGATAGTGCCCATGGTGACAGTGCACATGGTCATACTGCCAATGGTTAAATTACTCATGGTGACAGTACTCATGGTTGCAGTACCCATGGTGACAGTGCTCAAAATGGCAGTTCCCATGGTGACATTGCCCATGGTGACATTGCCTATGGTGACACTTCTCACGGTGACATTTCCCATGGTGACATGGCTCATGGTGACACACCACATTGTGCCAGTGCCCATGGTGACAGTGTTCACAGTGAAAGTGCTCATGGTAATACTGTTTACTTTGAGAGTGCCCAAGGTGAAAATACACATGGTGACATTACTCATTGAGAAATTGCCCATGGTTACAATTCTCATAGCAACAGTTATGGTGACAGTGCTCATGGTGGCACTGCCCTGGGTGACAGTGCTCGTGGTGTCAGTGCTCATGGTGACAGTGCTCATGATGAGAGTGCCTATGTTGTTAATTCCCATGGTGACACTTCTCACAGTGACACTGACAATGGTTACAGGTCACATGTTGGCCATGCCCTTGGTGACAGTGCCCATGCAGACAGTACTTATGGTGACAGTGTTATCGGTGATAGTGCCCATGGTGAGAGTGCACATGGTGGTAGTGCACATGGTGGCACTGCAAAATGGTGACAGGGCTCATGGTGACAGTGCTCACGGTAAAAACCCATGCTGACAGTACTCACAGAGACACTGCTCATAGTGGCAGTAACCATGGTGACATTTCGCACAGTGACAGTGCCCACTGTAGGAGTGCCCATGGAGACATTGCTCATGGTGACACTGACCACGGTGACATTGCCTATGGTGACAGTGCTCATGATGACAGAGCCCATGTTGACTCTGACCACAGTGAGAATGCTCACGGTGATAGTGCCAATGGTGACAGCACTCATGTTGACAGCACGCATTGTGCAAGGTGCCATGGTGACAGTGACCATGGTGAGAGATCTCACGGTGATAGCACTCACGGTAATAGTCCTGATGGTGACAGTGCAAATGGTGACAATACAGAGGGTGACAGTACTCATGGTGAAAATACCCATGCTAGCAGTTCTCATAGTGACAGTGCTCATGGGGGAAGTGCCCATGCTGACAGTGCTCATTGTGGCAGTGCTCATGGTGACAGTACCGATGAGGCCAGTGATTATGGTGATGGTGTTCACAGTGGCTGTGCTCATGGAGATAGTGCTCACGGTGACCGTGCCCATGATGACAGTGCCCAGGGTGACAGTGCTCACGGGGAAAGTGCCAATGAGACCATTAACCATGGTGATAGTGCCCCTGGTGACACGGCCCACAGTGACATTGCTCATGTTGATAGTGCCATTGGTGACAGTGCTCACGGTGAAGTTGCCCATCCTGACAATGCTCATGGTGACATTGCCCTTCGAGATAGTACCCATGTTGACAGTGCCCATGGTGACGTGCTCATGTTGACAGTGCTCAAAGTGATAGTGCCCATGGTGACATTGCCAAGAGTGACAGTGCCCATGCTGACAGTTCTCATTGTGATAGTGCCCATGGTGACAGTGCACATGGTGATACTTGCAATGGTGACAGTGCTCATGGTGACAGCGCTCATGGTTGCAGTACCCATGGTGAAAGTGCTCAAAATGACAGTGACAGTGGTGGGAGTGACCATGGTGACAGTGTCCACGGTGACATTGCCTAAAGTGACACTTCTCACAGTGAAATTGCCCATGGTGACAGGGCTCATGTTGACGTGCTCATATTGACAGTGCTCACAGCGATAATGTCCATGGTGACATTGCCCATGGTGGAATTGCACACAATGCCATTTCCAACAGTGACAGTGCTCACGCTGAGAGTTGTCATGGTGATAGTGCCCATGGTGACAGTGCACATGGTCATACTGCCAATGGTTAAATTACTCATGGTGACAGTACTCATGGTTGCAGTACCCATGGTGACAGTGCTCAAAATGGCAGTTCCCATGGTGACATTGCCCATGGTGACATTGCCTATGGTGACACTTCTCACGGTGACATTTCCCATGGTGACATGGCTCATGGTGACACACCACATTGTGCCAGTGCCCATGGTGACAGTGTTCACAGTGAAAGTGCTCATGGTAATACTGTTTACTTTGAGAGTGCCCAAGGTGAAAATACACATGGTGACATTACTCATTGAGAAATTGCCCATGGTTACAATTCTCATAGCAATAGTTATGGTGACAGTGCTCATGGTGGCACTGCCCTGGGTGACAGTGCTCGTGGTGTCAGTGCTCATGGTGACAGTGCTCATGATGAGAGTGCCTATGTTGTTAATTCCCATGGTGACACTTCTCACAGTGACACTGACAATGGTTACAGGTCACATGTTGGCCGTGCCCTTGGTGACAGTGCCCATGCAGACAGTACTTATGGTGACAGTGTTATCGGTGATAGTGCCCATGGTGAGAGTGCCCATGGTGGTAGTGCACATGGTGGCACTGAAAAATGGTGACAGGGCTCATGGTGACAGTGCTCACGGTAAAAACCCATGCTGACAGTACTCACAGAGACACTGCTCATAGTGGCAGTAACCATGGTGACAGTTCGCACAGTGACAGTGCCCACTGTAGGAGTGCCCATGGAGACATTGCTCATGGTGACACTGACCACGGTGACATTGCCTATGGTGACAGTGCTCATGGTGACAGAGCCCATGTTGACTCTGACCACAGTGAGAATGCTCACGGTGATAGTGCCAATGGTGACAGCACTCATGTTGACAGCACGCATTGTGCAAGGTGCCATGGTGACAGTGACCATGGTGAGAGATCTCACGGTGATAGCACTCACGGTAATAGTCCTGATGGTGACAGTGAAAATGGTGACAATACAGAGGGTGACAGTACTCATGGTGAAAATACCCATGCTAGCAGTTCTCATAGTGACAGTGCTCATGGGGGAAGTGCCCATGCTGACAGTGCTCATTGTGGCAGTGCTCATGGTGACAGTACCGATGAGGCCAGTGATTATGGTGATGGTGTTCACAGTGGCTGTGCTCATGGAGATAGTGCTCACGGTGACCGTGCCCATGATGACAGTGCCCAGGGTGACAGTGCTCAGGGGGAAAGTGCCAATGAGAACATTAACCATGGTGATAGTGCCCCTGGTGACACGGCCCACAGTGACATTGCTCATGGTGATAGTGCCTTTGGTGACAGTGCTCATGGTGAAATTGCCCTTCCTGACAATGCTCATGGTGACATTGCCCTTCGAGATAGTACCCATGTTGACAGTGCCCATGGTGACGTGCTCATGTTGACAGTGCTCAAAGTGATAGTGCCCATGGTGACATTGCCCATGGTGGAAGTGCCCACGGTGCCCTTGCCAACAGTGACAGTGCCCACGCTGACAGTTCTCATTGTGATAGTGCCCATGGTGACAGTACACATGGTGATAATCGCAATGGTGACAATGCTCATGGTGACAGTGCTCATGGTTGCAATACCCATGGTGACAGTGCTCAAAATGACAGTGACAGTGGTGGCAGTGACCATGGTGACAGTGCCCACGGTGACATCGCCTATAGTGACACTTCTCACGGTGACATTGCCAATGGTGACAGGGCTCATATTGACGTGCTTATATTGACAGTGCTCACAGTGATAGTGCCCATGGTGACATTGCCCATGGTGGAATTGCACACAATGCCAGTTCCCACAGTGACAGTGCTCACGCTGAGAGTTGTCATGGTGATAGTGCCCATGGTGACAGTGCACATGGTCATACTGCCAATGGTGACAGTACTCATGGTTGCAGTACCCATGGTGACAGTGTGCAAAATGGCATTTCCCATGGTGACATTGCCCATGGTGACATTGCCTATGGTGACACATCTCATGGTGACATTTCCCATGGTGACATTGCTCAAGGTGACACACGACATTGTGCCAGTGCCCATGGTGACAGTGCACATTGTGATACTCGCAATGGTGACAGTGCTCATGGTGACAGCGCTCATGGTGGCAGTACCCAAGGTGACAGTGCTCACAGTGACAGTGCCCACTGTATGAGTGCCCATGTTGACAGTGCTCATGGTGCCACTGACCATGGTGACATTGCCTATGGTGACAGTGCTCATGGTGACAGTGGCCATGGTGACACTGACCACAGTGAGAATGCTCACAGTGATAGTGCCAATGGTGCCAGCACTCATGTTGACAGCCCCCATTGTGCAAGGTGCCATGGTGACAGTGACCATGGTGAGAGATCTCACGGTGATAGCGCTCACGGTAATAGTCCTCATGGTGACAGTGCAAATGGTGACAATACAGAGGGTGACAGTACTCATGGTGAAAATAACCATGCTAGCAGTTCTCATAGTGACAGTGCTCATGGGGGATGTGCCCATGATGACAGTGCTCATTGTGGCAGTGCTCATGGTGACAGTACCGATGAGGCCAGTGATTATGGTGATGGTGTTCACAGTGGCTGTGCTCATGGAGATAGTGCTCACGGTGACCGTGCCCATGATGACAGTGCCCAGGGTGACAGTGCTCACGGGGAAAGTGCCAATGAGAACATTAACCATGGTGATAGTGCCCGTGGTGACACGGCCCACAGTGACATTGCTCATGGTGATAGTGCCATTGGTGACAGTGCTCACGGTGAAGTTGCCCATCCTGACAATGCTCATGGTGACATTGACCTTCGAGATAGTACCCATGTTGACAGTGCCCATGGTGACGTGCTCATGTTGACAGTGCTCACAGTGATAGTGCCCATTGTGACATTGCCAAGAGTGACAGTGCCCATGCTGACAGTTCTCATTGTGATAGTGCCCATGGTGACAGTGCACATGGTGATACTTGCAATGGTGACAGTGCTCATGGTGACAGCGCTCATGGTTGCAGTACCCATGGTGACAGTGCTCAAAATGACAGTGACAGTGGTGGCAGTGACCATGGTGACAGTGCCCACGGTGACATTGCCTATAGTGACACTTCTCACAGTGACATTGCCCATGGTGACAGGGCTCATGTTGACGTGCTCATATTGACAGTGCTCACAGCGATAATGTCCATGGTGACATTGCCCATTGTGGAACTGCACACAATGCCATTTCCAACAGTGACAGTGCTCACGCTGAGAGTTGTCATGGTGATAGTGCCCATGGTGACAGTGCACATGGTCATACAGCCAATTGTTAAATTACTCATGGTGACAGTACTCATGGTTGCAGTACCCATGGTGAGAGTGCTCAAAATGGCAGTTCCCATGCTGACATTGCCCATGGTGACATTGCCTATAGTGACACTTCTCACAGTGACATTTCCCATGGTGACATGGCTCATGGTGACACACCACATTGTGCCAGTGCCCATGGTGACAGTGTTCACAGTGAAAGTGCTCATGGTAATACTGTTTACTTTGAGAGTGCCCAAGGTGAAAATACACATGGTGACATTACTCATTGAGAAATTGCCCATGGTTACAATTCTCATAGCAACAGTTATGGTGACAGTGCTCACGGTGGCACTGCCCTGGGTGACAGTGCTCGTGGTGTCAGTGCTCATGGTGACCGTGCTCATGATGAGAGTGCCTATGTTGTTAATTCCCATGGTGACACTTGTCACAGTGACACTGACAATGGTTACAGGTCACATGTTGGCCATGCCCTTGGTGACAGTGCCCATGAAGACAGTACTTATGGTGACAGTGTTATCCGTGATAGTGCCCATGGTGAGAGTGCACATGGTGGTAGTGCACATGGTGGCACTGAAAAATGGTGACAGGGCTCATGGTGACAGTGCTCACGGTAAAAACCCATGCTGACAGTACTCACAGAGACACTGCTCATAGTGGCAGTAACCATGGTGACAGTTCGCACAGTGACAGTGCCCACTGTAGGAGTGCCCATGGAGACATTGCTCATGGTGACACTGACCACGGTGACATTGCCTATGGTGACAGTGCTCATGGTGACAGAGCCCATGTTGACTCTGACCACAGTGAGAATGCTCACGGTGATAGTGCCAATGGTGACAGCACTCATGTTGACAGCACGCATTGTGCAAGGTGCCATGGTGACAGTGACCATGGTGAGAGATCTCACGGTGATAGCACTCACGGTAATAGTCCTGATGGTGACAGTGCAAATGGTGACAATACAGAGGGTGACAGTACTCATGGTGAAAATACCCATGCTAGCAGTTCTCATAGTGACAGTGCTCATGGGGGAAGTGCCCATGCTGACAGTGCTCATTGTGGCAGTGCTCATGGTGACAGTACCGATGAGGCCAGTGATTATGGTGATGGTGTTCACAGTGGCTGTGCTCATGGAGATAGTGCTCACGGTGACCGTGCCCATGATGACAGTGCCCAGGGTGACAGTGTTCACGGGGAAAATGCCAATGATAACATTAACCATGGTGATAGTGCCCCTGGCGACACGGCCCACAGTGACATTGCTCATGGTGATAGTGCCTTTGGTGACAGTGTTCATGGTGAAATTGCCCTTCCTGACAATGCTCATGGTGACATTGCCCTTCGAGATAGTACCCATGTTGACAGTGCCCATGGTGACGTGCTCATGTTGACAGTGCTCACAGTGATAGTGCCCATGGTGACATTGCCAAGAGTGACAGTGCCCATGCTGACAGTTCTCATTGTGATAGTGCCCATGGTGACAGTGCACATGGTGATACTTGCAATGGTGACAGTGCTCATGGTGACATCGCTCATGGTGGCAGTACCCAAGTTGACAGTGCTCACAGTGACAGTGCCCACTGTATGAGTGCCCATGTTGACAGTGCTCATGGTGCCACAGACCATGGTGACATTGCCTATGGTGACAGTGCTCATGGTGACAGTGCCCATGGTGACACTGACCACAGTGAGAATGCTCACAGTGATAGTGCCAATGGTGCCAGCACTCATGTTGACAGCCCCCATTGTGCAAGGTGCCATGGTGACAGTGACCATGGTGAGAGATCTCACGGTGATAGCGCTCACGGTAATAGTCCTCATGGTGACAGTGCAAATGGTGACAATACACAGGGTGACAGTACACATGGTGAAAATACCCATGGTAGCAGTTCTCATAGTGACAGTGCTCATGGGGGATGTGCCCATGCTGACAGTGCTCATTGTGGCAGTGCTCATGGTGACAGTACCGATGAGGCCAGTGATTATGGTGATGGTGTTCACAGTGGCTGTGCTCATGGAGATATTGCTCACGGTGACCGTGCCCATGATGACAGTGCCCAGGGTGACAGTGCTCACGGGGAAATTGCCAATGATAACATTAACCATGGTGATAGTGCCCCTGGTGACACGGCCCACAGTGACATTGCTCATGGTGATAGTGCCATTGGTGACAGTGCTCATGGTGAAGTTGCCCATCCTGACAATGCTCATGGTGACATTGACCTTCGAGATAGTACCCATGTTGACAGTGCCCATGGTGACGTGCTCATGTTGACAGTGCTCAAAGTGATAGTGCCCATGGTGACATTGCCAAGAGTGACAGTGCCCATGCTGACAGTTCTCATTGTGATAGTGCCCATGGTGACAGTGCACATGGTGATACTTGCAATGGTGACAGTGCTCATGGTGACAGCGCTCATGGTTGCAGTACCCATGGTGACAGTGCTCAAAATGACAGTGACAGTGGTGGCAGTGACCATGGTGACAGTGCCCACGGTGACATTGCCTATAGTGACACTTCTCACAGTGACATTGCCCATGGTGACAGGGCTCATGTTGACGTGCTCATATTGACAGTGCTCACAGCGATAATGTCCATGGTGACATTGCCCATGGTGGAATTGCACACAATGCCATTTCCAACAGTGACAGTGCTCACGCTGAGAGTTGTCATGGTGATAGTGCCCATGGTGACAGTGCACATGGTCATACTGCCAATGGTTAAATTACTCATGGTGACAGTACTCATGGTTGCAGTACCCATGGTGACAGTGCTCAAAATGGCAGTTCCCATGGTGACATTGCCCATGGTGACATTGCCTATGGTGACACTTCTCACGGTGACATTTCCCATGGTGACATGGCTCATGGTGACACACCACCTTGTGCCAGTGCCCATGGTGACAGTGTTCACAGTGAAAGTGCTCATGGTAATACTGTTTACTTTGAGAGTGCCCAAGGTGAAAATACACATGGTGACATTACTCATTGAGAAATTGCCCATGGTTACAATTCTCATAGCAACAGTTATGGTGACAGTGCTCATGGTGGCACTGCCCTGGGTGACAGTGCTCGTGGTGTCAGTGCTCATGGTGACAGTGCTCATGATGAGAGTGCCTATGTTGTTAATTCCCATGGTGACACTTCTCACAGTGACACTGACAATGGTTACAGGTCACATGTTGGCCGTGCCCTTGGTGACAGTGCCCATGCAGACAGTACTTATGGTGACAGTGTTATCGGTGATAGTGCCCATGGTGAGAGTGCACATGGTGGTAGTGCACATGGTGGCACTGCAAAATGGTGACAGGGCTCATGGTGACAGTGCTCACGGTAAAAACCCATGCTGACAGTACTCACAGAGACACTGCTCATAGTGGCAGTAACCATGGTGACATTTCGCACAGTGACAGTGCCCACTGTAGGAGTGCCCATGGAGACATTGCTCATGGTGACACTGACCACGGTGACATTGCCTATGGTGACAGTGCTCATGATGACAGAGCCCATGTTGACTCTGACCACAGTGAGAATGCTCACGGTGATAGTGCCAATGGTGACAGCACTCATGTTGACAGCACGCATTGTGCAAGGTGCCATGGTGACAGTGACCATGGTGAGAGATCTCACGGTGATAGCACTCACGGTAATAGTCCTGATGGTGACAGTGCAAATGGTGACAATACAGAGGGTGACAGTACTCATGGTGAAAATACCCATGCTAGCAGTTCTCATAGTGACAGTGCTCATGGGGGAAGTGCCCATGCTGACAGTGCTCATTGTGGCAGTGCTCATGGTGACAGTACCGATGAGGCCAGTGATTATGGTGATGGTGTTCACAGTGGCTGTGCTCATGGAGATAGTGCTCACGGTGACCGTGCCCATGATGACAGTGCCCAGGGTGACAGTGCTCACGGGGAAAGTGCCAATGAGACCATTAACCATGGTGATAGTGCCCCTGGTGACACGGCCCACAGTGACATTGCTCATGGTGATAGTGCCATTGGTGACAGTGCTCACGGTGAAGTTGCCCATCCTGACAATGCTCATGGTGACATTGCCCTTCGAGATAGTACCCATGTTGACAGTGCCCATGGTGACGTGCTCATGTTGACAGTGCTCAAAGTGATAGTGCCCATGGTGACATTGCCAAGAGTGACAGTGCCCATGCTGACAGTTCTCATTGTGATAGTGCCCATGGTGACAGTGCACATGGTGATACTTGCAATGGTGACAGTGCTCATGGTGACAGCGCTCATGGTTGCCATACCCATGGTGAAAGTGCTCAAAATGACAGTGACAGTGGTGGGAGTGACCATGGTGACAGTGTCCACGGTGACATTGCCTATAGTGACACTTCTCACAGTGAAATTGCCCATGGTGACAGGGCTCATGTTGACGTGCTCATATTGACAGTGCTCACAGCGATAATGTCCATGGTGACATTGCCCATGGTGGAATTGCACACAATGCCATTTCCAACAGTGACAGTGCTCACGCTGAGAGTTGTCATGGTGATAGTGCCCATGGTGACAGTGCACATGGTCATACTGCCAATGGTGACAGTACTCATGGTTGCAGTACCCATGGTGACAGTGTGCAAAATGGCATTTCCCATGGTGACATTGCCCATGGTGACATTGCCTATGGTGACACATCTCACGGTGACATTTCCCATGGTGACATTGCTCAAGGTGACACACGACATTGTGCCAGTGCCCATGGTGACAGTGCACATTGTGATACTCGCAATGGTGACAGTGCTCATGGTGACAGCGCTCATGGTGGCAGTACCCAAGGTGACAGTGCTCACAGTGACAGTGCCCACTGTATGAGTGCCCATGTTGACAGTGCTCATGGTGCCACAGACCATGGTGACATTGCCTATGGTGACAGTGCTCATGGTGACAGTGCCCATGGTGACACTGACCACAGTGAGAATGCTCACAGTGATAGTGCCAATGGTGCCAGCACTCATGGTGACAGCCCCCATTGTGCAAGGTGCCATGGTGACAGTGACCATGGTGAGAGATCTCACGGTGATAGCGCTCACGGTAATAGTCCTCATGGTGACAGTGCAAATGGTGACAATACACAGGGTGACAGTACACATGGTGAAAATACCCATGGTAGCAGTTCTCATAGTGACAGTGCTCATGGGGGATGTGCCCATGCTGACAGTGCTCATTGTGGCAGTGCTCATGGTGACAGTACCGATGAGGCCAGTGATTATGGTGATGGTGTTCACAGTGGCTGTGCTCATGGAGATATTGCTCACGGTGACCGTGCCCATGATGACAGTGCCCAGGGTGACAGTGCTCACGGGGAAAGTGCCAATGAGAACATTAACCATGGTGATAGTGCCCCTGGTGACACGGCCCACAGTGACATTGCTCATGGTGATAGTGCCATTGGTGACAGTGCTCATGGTGAAGTTGCCCATCCTGACAATGCTCATGGTGACATTGACCTTCGAGATAGTACCCATGTTGACAGTGCCCATGGTGACGTGCTCATGTTGACAGTGCTCAAAGTGATAGTGCCCATGGTGACATTGCCAAGAGTGACAGTGCCCATGCTGACAGTTCTCATTGTGATAGTGCCCATGGTGACAGTGCACATGGTGATACTTGCAATGGTGACAGTGCTCATGATGACAGCGCTCATGGTTGCAGTACCCATGGTGACAGTGCTCAAAATGACAGTGACAGTGGTGGCAGTGACCATGGTGACATTGCCCACGGTGACATTGCCTATAGTGACACTTCTCACAGTGACATTGCCCATGGTGACAGGGCTCATGTTGACGTGCTCATATTGACAGTGCTCACAGCGATAATGTCCATGGTGACATTGCCCATGGTGGAATTGCACACAATGCCATTTCCAACAGTGACAGTGCTCACGCTGAGAGTTGTCATGCTGATAGTGCCCATGGTGACAGTGCACATGGTCATACTGCCAATGGTTAAATTACTCATGGTGACAGTACTCATGGTTGCAGTACCCATGGTGACAGTGCTCAAAATGGCAGTTCCCATGGTGACATTGCCCATGGTGACATTGCCTATGGTGACACTTCTCACGGTGACATTTCCCATGGTGACATGGCTCATGGTGACACACCACATTGTGCCAGTGCCCATGGTGACAGTGTTCACAGTGAAAGTGCTCATGGTAATACTGTTTACTTTGAGAGTGCCCAAGGTGAAAATACACATGGTGACATTACTCATTGAGAAATTGCCCATGGTTACAATTCTCATAGCAACAGTTATGGTGACAGTGCTCATGGTGGCACTGCCCTGGGTGACAGTGCTCGTGGTGTCAGTGCTCATGGTGACAGTGCTCATGATGAGAGTGCCTATGTTGTTAATTCCCATGGTGACACTTCTCACAGTGACACTGACAATGGTTACAGGTCACATGTTGGCCGTGCCCTTGGTGACAGTGCCCATGCAGACAGTACTTATGGTGACAGTGTTATCGGTGATAGTGCCCATGGTGAGAGTGCACATGGTGGTAGTGCACATGGTGGCACTGCAAAATGGTGACAGGGCTCATGGTGACAGTGCTCACGGTAAAAACCCATGCTGACAGTACTCACAGAGACACTGCTCATAGTGGCAGTAACCATGGTGACATTTCGCACAGTGACAGTGCCCACTGTAGGAGTGCCCATGGAGACATTGCTCATGGTGACACTGACCACGGTGACATTGCCTATGGTGACAGTGCTCATGGTGACAGAGCCCATGTTGACTCTGACCACAGTGAGAATGCTCACGGTGAGAGTGCCAATGGTGACAGCACTCATGTTGACAGCACGCATTGTGCAAGGTGCCATGGTGACAGTGACCATGGTGAGAGATCTCACGGTGATAGCACTCACGGTAATAGTCCTGATGGTGACAGTGCAAATGGTGACAATACAGAGGGTGACAGTACTCATGGTGAAAATACCCATGCTAGCAGTTCTCATAGTGACAGTGCTCATGGGGGAAGTGCCCATGCTGACAGTGCTCATTGTGGCAGTGCTCATGGTGACAGTACCGATGAGGCCAGTGATTATGGTGATGGTGTTCACAGTGGCTGTGCTCATGGAGATAGTGCTCACGGTGACCGTGCCCATGATGACAGTGCCCAGGGTGACAGTGCTCAGGGGGAAAGTGCCAATGAGAACATTAACCATGGTGATAGTGCCCCTGGTGACACGGCCCACAGTGACATTGCTCATGGTGATAGTGCCTTTGGTGACAGTGCTCATGGTGAAATTGCCCTTCCTGACAATGCTCATGGTGACATTGCCCTTCGAGATAGTACCCATGTTGACAGTGCCCATGGTGACGTGCTCATGTTGACAGTGCTCACAGTGATAGTGCCCATGGTGACATTGCCCATTGTGGAAGTGCCCACGGTGCCCTTGCCAACAGTGACAGTGCCCACGCTGACAGTTCTCATTGTGATAGTGCCCATGGTGACAGTACACATGGTGATAATCGCAATGGTGACAGTGCTCATGGTGACAGTGCTCATGGTTGCAATACCCATGGTGACAGTGCTCAAAATGACAGTGACAGTGGTGGCAGTGACCATGGTGACAGTGCCCACGGTGACATCGCCTATAGTGACACTTCTCACGGTGACATTGCCAATGGTGACAGGGCTCATGTTGACGTGCTTATATTGACAGTGCTCACAGTGATAGTGCCCATGGTGACATTGCCCATGGTGGAATTGCACACAATGCCAGTTCCCACAGTGACAGTGCTCACGCTGAGAGTTGTCATGGTGATAGTGCCCATGGTGACAGTGCACATGGTCATACTGCCAATGGTGACAGTACTCATGGTTGCATTACCCATGGTGACAGTGTGCAAAATGGCATTTCCCATGGTGACATTGCCCATGGTGACATTGCCTATGGTGACACATCTCACGGTGACATTTCCCATGGTGACATTGCTCAAGGTGACACACGACATTGTGCCAGTGCCCATGGTGACAGTGCACATTGTGATACTCGCAATGGTGACAGTGCTCATGGTGACAGCGCTCATGGTGGCAGTACCCAAGGTGACAGTGCTCACAGTGACAGTGCCCACTGTATGAGTGCCCATGTTGACAGTGCTCATGGTGACACTGACCATGGTGACATTGCCTATGGTGACAGTGCTCATGGTGACAGTGCCTATGGTGACACTGACCACAGTGAGAATGCTCACAGTGATAGTGCCAATGGTGCCAGCACTCATGTTGACAGCCCCCATTGTGCAAGGTGCCATGGTGACAGTGACCATGGTGAGAGATCTCACGGTGATAGCGCTCACGGTAATAGTCCTCATGGTGACAGTGCAAATGGTGACAATACACAGGGTGACAGTACACATGGTGAAAATACCCATGGTAGCAGTTCTCATAGTGACAGTGCTCATGGGGGATGTGCCCATGCTGACAGTGCTCATTGTGGCAGTGCTCATGGTGACAGTACCGATGAGGCCAGTGATTATGGTGATGGTGTTCACAGTGGCTGTGCTCATGGAGATAGTGCTCACGGTGACCGTGCCCATGATGACAGTGCCCAGGGTGACAGTGCTCACGGGGAAAGTGCCAATGATAACATTAACCATGGTGATAGTGCCCGTGGTGACACGGCCCACAGTGACATTGCTCATGGTGATAGTGCCATTGGTGACAGTGCTCACGGTGAAGTTGCCCATCCTGACAATTCTCATGGTGACATTGACCTTCGAGATAGTACCCATGTTGACAGTGCCCATGGTGACGTGCTCATGTTGACAGTGCTGAAAGTGATAGTGCCCATGGTGACATTGCCAAGAGTGACAGTGCCCATGCTGACAGTTCTCATTGTGATAGTGCCCATGGTGACAGTGCACATGGTGATACTTGCAATGGTGACAGTGCTCATGGTGACAGCGCTCATGGTTGCAGTACCCATGGTGACAGTGCTCAAAATGACAGTGACAGTGGTGGCAGTGACCATGGTGACAGTGCCCACGGTGACATTGCCTATAGTGACACTTCTCACAGTGACATTGCCCATGGTGACAGGGCTCATGTTGACGTGCTCATATTGACAGTGCTCACAGCGATAATGTCCATGGTGACATTGCCCATGGTGGAATTGCACACAATGCCATTTCCAACAGTGACAGTGCTCACGCTGAGAGTTGTCATGGTGATAGTGCCCATGGTGACAGTGCACATGGTCATACTGCCAATGGTTAAATTACTCATGGTGACAGTACTCATGGTTGCAGTACCCATGGTGACAGTGCTCAAAATGGCAGTTCCCATGGTGACATTGCCCATGGTGACATTGCCTATGGTGACACTTCTCACGGTGACATTTCCCATGGTGACATGGCTCATGGTGACACACCACCTTGTGCCAGTGCCCATGGTGACAGTGTTCACAGTGAAAGTGCTCATGGTAATACTGTTTACTTTGAGAGTGCCCAAGGTGAAAATACACATGGTGACATTACTCATTGAGAAATTGCCCATGGTTACAATTCTCATAGCAACAGTTATGGTGACAGTGCTCATGGTGGCACTGCCCTGGGTGACAGTGCTCGTGGTGTCAGTGCTCATGGTGACAGTGCTCATGATGAGAGTGCCTATGTTGTTAATTCCCATGGTGACACTTCTCACAGTGACACTGACAATGGTTACAGGTCACATGTTGGCCGTGCCCTTGGTGACAGTGCCCATGCAGACAGTACTTATGGTGACAGTGTTATCGGTGATAGTGCCCATGGTGAGAGTGCACATGGTGGCACTGCAAAATGGTGACAGGGCTCATGGTGACAGTGCTCACGGTAAAAACCCATGCTGACAGTACTCACAGAGACACTGCTCATAGTGGCAGTAACCATGGTGACATTTCGCACAGTGACAGTGCCCACTGTAGGAGTGCCCATGGAGACATTGCTCATGGTGACACTGACCACGGTGACATTGCCTATGGTGACAGTGCTCATGATGACAGAGCCCATGTTGACTCTGACCACAGTGAGAATGCTCACGGTGATAGTGCCAATGGTGACAGCACTCATGTTGACAGCACGCATTGTGCAAGGTGCCATGGTGACAGTGACCATGGTGAGAGATCTCACGGTGATAGCACTCACGGTAATAGTCCTGATGGTGACAGTGCAAATGGTGACAATACAGAGGGTGACAGTACTCATGGTGAAAATACCCATGCTAGCAGTTCTCATAGTGACAGTGCTCATGGGGGAAGTGCCCATGCTGACAGTGCTCATTGTGGCAGTGCTCATGGTGACAGTACCGATGAGGCCAGTGATTATGGTGATGGTGTTCACAGTGGCTGTGCTCATGGAGATAGTGCTCACGGTGACCGTGCCCATGATGACAGTGCCCAGGGTGACAGTGCTCACGGGGAAAGTGCCAATGAGACCATTAACCATGGTGATAGTGCCCCTGGTGACACGGCCCACAGTGACATTGCTCATGGTGATAGTGCCATTGGTGACAGTGCTCACGGTGAAGTTGCCCATCCTGACAATGCTCATGGTGACATTGCCCTTCGAGATAGTACCCATGTTGACAGTGCCCATGGTGACGTGCTCATGTTGACAGTGCTCAAAGTGATAGTGCCCATGGTGACATTGCCAAGAGTGACAGTGCCCATGCTGACAGTTCTCATTGTGATAGTGCCCATGGTGACAGTGCACATGGTGATACTTGCAATGGTGACAGTGCTCATGGTGACAGCGCTCATGGTTGCCATACCCATGGTGAAAGTGCTCAAAATGACAGTGACAGTGGTGGGAGTGACCATGGTGACAGTGTCCACGGTGACATTGCCTATAGTGACACTTCTCACAGTGAAATTGCCCATGGTGACAGGGCTCATGTTGACGTGCTCATATTGACAGTGCTCACAGCGATAATGTCCATGGTGACATTGCCCATGGTGGAATTGCACACAATGCCATTTCCAACAGTGACAGTGCTCACGCTGAGAGTTGTCATGGTGATAGTGCCCATGGTGACAGTGCACATGGTCATACTGCCAATGGTGACAGTACTCATGGTTGCAATACCCATGGTGACAGTGTGCAAAATGGCATTTCCCATGGTGACATTGCCCATGGTGACATTGCCTATGGTGACACATCTCACGGTGACGTTTCCCATGGTGACATTGCTCAAGGTGACACACGACATTGTGCCAGTGCCCATGGTGACAGTGCACATTGTGATACTCGCAATGGTGACAGTGCTCATGGTGACAGCGCTCATGGTGGCAGTACCCAAGGTGACAGTGCTCACAGTGACAGTGCCCACTGTATGAGTGCCCATGTTGACAGTGCTCATGGTGCCACAGACCATGGTGACATTGCCTATGGTGACAGTGCTCATGGTGACAGTGCCCATGGTGACACTGACCACAGTGAGAATGCTCACAGTGATAGTGCCAATGGTGCCAGCACTCATGGTGACAGCCCCCATTGTGCAAGGTGCCATGGTGACAGTGACCATGGTGAGAGATCTCACGGTGATAGCGCTCACGGTAATAGTCCTCATGGTGACAGTGCAAATGGTGACAATACACAGGGTGACAGTACACATGGTGAAAATACCCATGGTAGCAGTTCTCATAGTGACAGTGCTCATGGGGGATGTGCCCATGCTGACAGTGCTCATTGTGGCAGTGCTCATGGTGACAGTACCGATGAGGCCAGTGATTATGGTGATGGTGTTCACAGTGGCTGTGCTCATGGAGATATTGCTCACGGTGACCGTGCCCATGATGACAGTGCCCAGGGTGACAGTGCTCACGGGGAAAGTGCCAATGAGAACATTAACCATGGTGATAGTGCCCCTGGTGACACGGCCCACAGTGACATTGCTCATGGTGATAGTGCCATTGGTGACAGTGCTCATGGTGAAGTTGCCCATCCTGACAATGCTCATGGTGACATTGACCTTCGAGATAGTACCCATGTTGACAGTGCCCATGGTGACGTGCTCATGTTGACAGTGCTCAAAGTGATAGTGCCCATGGTGACATTGCCAAGAGTGACAGTGCCCATGCTGACAGTTCTCATTGTGATAGTGCCCATGGTGACAGTGCACATGGTGATACTTGCAATGGTGACAGTGCTCATGATGACAGCGCTCATGGTTGCAGTACCCATGGTGACAGTGCTCAAAATGACAGTGACAGTGGTGGCAGTGACCATGGTGACAGTGCCCACGGTGACATTGCCTATAGTGACACTTCTCACAGTGACATTGCCCATGGTGACAGGGCTCATGTTGACGTGCTCATATTGACAGTGCTCACAGCGATAATGTCCATGGTGACATTGCCCATGGTGGAATTGCACACAATGCCATTTCCAACAGTGACAGTGCTCACGCTGAGAGTTGTCATGCTGATAGTGCCCATGGTGACAGTGCACATGGTCATACTGCCAATGGTTAAATTACTCATGGTGACAGTACTCATGGTTGCAGTACCCATGGTGACAGTGCTCAAAATGGCAGTTCCCATGGTGACATTGCCCATGGTGACATTGCCTATGGTGACACTTCTCACGGTGACATTTCCCATGGTGACATGGCTCATGGTGACACACCACATTGTGCCAGTGCCCATGGTGACAGTGTTCACAGTGAAAGTGCTCATGGTAATACTGTTTACTTTGAGAGTGCCCAAGGTGAAAATACACATGGTGACATTACTCATTGAGAAATTGCCCATGGTTACAATTCTCATAGCAACAGTTATGGTGACAGTGCTCATGGTGGCACTGCCCTGGGTGACAGTGCTCGTGGTGTCAGTGCTCATGGTGACAGTGCTCATGATGAGAGTGCCTATGTTGTTAATTCCCATGGTGACACTTCTCACAGTGACACTGACAATGGTTACAGGTCACATGTTGGCCGTGCCCTTGGTGACAGTGCCCATGCAGACAGTACTTATGGTGACAGTGTTATCGGTGATAGTGCCCATGGTGAGAGTGCACATGGTGGTAGTGCACATGGTGGCACTGCAAAATGGTGACAGGGCTCATGGTGACAGTGCTCACGGTAAAAACCCATGCTGACAGTACTCACAGAGACACTGCTCATAGTGGCAGTAACCATGGTGACATTTCGCACAGTGACAGTGCCCACTGTAGGAGTGCCCATGGAGACATTGCTCATGGTGACACTGACCACGGTGACATTGCCTATGGTGACAGTGCTCATGGTGACAGAGCCCATGTTGACTCTGACCACAGTGAGAATGCTCACGGTGAGAGTGCCAATGGTGACAGCACTCATGTTGACAGCACGCATTGTGCAAGGTGCCATGGTGACAGTGACCATGGTGAGAGATCTCACGGTGATAGCACTCACGGTAATAGTCCTGATGGTGACAGTGCAAATGGTGACAATACAGAGGGTGACAGTACTCATGGTGAAAATACCCATGCTAGCAGTTCTCATAGTGACAGTGCTCATGGGGGAAGTGCCCATGCTGACAGTGCTCATTGTGGCAGTGCTCATGGTGACAGTACCGATGAGGCCAGTGATTATGGTGATGGTGTTCACAGTGGCTGTGCTCATGGAGATAGTGCTCACGGTGACCGTGCCCATGATGACAGTGCCCAGGGTGACAGTGCTCACGGGGAAAGTGCCAATGAGACCATTAACCATGGTGATAGTGCCCCTGGTGACACGGCCCACAGTGACATTGCTCATGGTGATAGTGCCATTGGTGACAGTGCTCACGGTGAAGTTTCCCATCCTGACAATGCTCATGGTGACATTGCCCTTCGAGATAGTACCCATGTTGACAGTGCCCATGGTGACGTGCTCATGTTGACAGTGCTCAAAGTGATAGTGCCCATGGTGACATTGCCAAGAGTGACAGTGCCCATGCTGACAGTTCTCATTGTGATAGTGCCCATGGTGACAGGGCACATGGTGATACTTGCAATGGTGACAGTGCTCATGGTGACAGCGCTCATGGTTGCAGTACCCATGGTGAAAGTGCTCAAAATGACAGTGACAGTGGTTGGAGTGACCATGGTGACAGTGTCCACGGTGACATTGCCTATAGTGACACTTCTCACAGTGAAATTGCCCATGGTGACAGGGCTCATGTTGACGTGCTCATATTGACAGTGCTCACAGCGATAATGTCCATGGTGACATTGCCCATGGTGGAATTGCACACAATGCCATTTCCAACAGTGACAGTGCTCACGCTGAGAGTTGTCATGGTGATAGTGCCCATGGTGACAGTGCACATGGTCATACTGCCAATGGTTAAATTACTCATGGTGACAGTACTCATGGTTGCAGTACCCATGGTGACAGTGCTCAAAATGGCAGTTCCCATGGTGACATTGCCCATGGTGACATTGCCTATGGTGACACTTCTCACGGTGACATTTCCCATGGTGACATGGCTCATGGTGACACACCACATTGTGCCAGTGCCCATGGTGACAGTGTTCACAGTGAAAGTGCTCATGGTAATACTGTTTACTTTGAGAGTGCCCAAGGTGAAAATACACATGGTGACATTACTCATTGAGAAATTGCCCATGGTTACAATTCTCATAGCAATAGTTATGGTGACAGTGCTCATGGTGGCACTGCCCTGGGTGACAGTGCTCGTGGTGTCAGTGCTCATGGTGACAGTGCTCATGATGAGAGTGCCTATGTTGTTAATTCCCATGGTGACACTTCTCACAGTGACACTGACAATGGTTACAGGTCACATGTTGGCCGTGCCCTTGGTGACAGTGCCCATGCAGACAGTACTTATGGTGACAGTGTTATCGGTGATAGTGCCCATGGTGAGAGTGCACATGGTGGTAGTGCACATGGTGGCACTGAAAAATGGTGACAGGGCTCATGGTGACAGTGCTCACGGTAAAAACCCATGCTGACAGTACTCACAGAGACACTGCTCATAGTGGCAGTAACCATGGTGACAGTTCGCACAGTGACAGTGCCCACTGTAGGAGTGCCCATGGAGACATTGCTCATGGTGACACTGACCACGGTGACATTGCCTATGGTGACAGTGCTCATGGTGACAGAGCCCATGTTGACTCTGACCACAGTGAGAATGCTCATGGTGATAGTGCCAATGGTGACAGCACTCATGTTGACAGCACGCATTGTGCAAGGTGCCATGGTGACAGTGACCATGGTGAGAGATCTCACGGTGATAGCACTCACGGTAATAGTCCTGATGGTGACAGTGAAAATGGTGACAATACAGAGGGTGACAGTACTCATGGTGAAAATACCCATGCTAGCAGTTCTCATAGTGACAGTGCTCATGGGGGAAGTGCCCATGCTGACAGTGCTCATTGTGGCAGTGCTCATGGTGACAGTACCGATGAGGCCAGTGATTATGGTGATGGTGTTCACAGTGGCTGTGCTCATGGAGATAGTGCTCACGGTGACCGTGCCCATGATGACAGTGCCCAGGGTGACAGTGCTCAGGGGGAAAGTGCCAATGAGAACATTAACCATGGTGATAGTGCCCCTGGTGACACGGCCCACAGTGACATTGCTCATGGTGATAGTGCCTTTGGTGACAGTGCTCATGGTGAAATTGCCCTTCCTGACAATGCTCATGGTGACATTGCCCTTCGAGATAGTACCCATGTTGACAGTGCCCATGGTGACGTGCTCATGTTGACAGTGCTCAAAGTGATAGTGCCCATGGTGACATTGTCCATGGTGGAAGTGCCCACGGTGCCCTTGCCAACAGTGACAGTGCCCACGCTGACAGTTCTCATTGTGATAGTGCCCATGGTGACAGTACACATGGTGATAATCGCAATGGTGACAGTGCTCATGGTGACAGTGCTCATGGTTGCAATACCCATGGTGACAGTGCTCAAAATGACAGTGACAGTGGTGGCAGTGACCATGGTGACAGTGCCCACGGTGACATCGCCTATAGTGACACTTCTCACGGTGACATTGCCAATGGTGACAGGGCTCATATTGACGTGCTTATATTGACAGTGCTCACAGTGATAGTGCCCATGGTGACATTGCCCATGGTGGAATGGCACACAATGCCAGTTCCCACAGTGACAGTGCTCACGCTGAGAGTTGTCATGGTGATAGTGCCCATGGTGACAGTGCACATGGTCATACTGCCAATGGTGACAGTACTCATGGTTGCAGTACCCATGGTGACAGTGTGCAAAATGGCATTTCCCATGGTGACATTGCCCATGGTGACATTGCCTATGGTGACACATCTCATGGTGACATTTCCCATGGTGACATTGCTCAAGGTGACACACGACATTGTGCCAGTGCCCATGGTGACAGTGCACATTGTGATACTCGCAATGGTGACAGTGCTCATGGTGACAGCGCTCATGGTGGCAGTACCCAAGGTGACAGTGCTCACAGTGACAGTGCCCACTGTATGAGTGCCCATGTTGACAGTGCTCATGGTGCCACTGACCATGGTGACATTGCCTATGGTGACAGTGCTCATGGTGACAGTGGCTATGGTGACACTGACCACAGTGAGAATGCTCACAGTGATAGTGCCAATGGTGCCAGCACTCATGTTGACAGCCCCCATTGTGCAAGGTGCCATGGTGACAGTGACCATGGTGAGAGATCTCACGGTGATAGCGCTCACGGTAATAGTCCTCATGGTGACAGTGCAAATGGTGACAATACACAGGGTGACAGTACACATGGTGAAAATACCCATGGTAGCAGTTCTCATAGTGACAGTGCTCATGGGGGATGTGCCCATGCTGACAGTGCTCATTGTGGCAGTGCTCATGGTGACAGTACCGATGAGGCCAGTGATTATGGTGATGGTGTTCACAGTGGCTGTGCTCATGGAGATAGTGCTCACGGTTACCGTGCCCATGATGACAGTGCCCAGGGTGACAGTGCTCACGGGGAAAGTGCCAATGATAACATTAACCATGGTGATAGTGCCCCTGGTGACACGGCCCACAGTGACATTGCTCATGGTGATAGTGCCATTGGTGACAGTGCTCACGGTGAAGTTGCCCATCCTGGCAATGCTCATGGTGACATTGACCTTCGAGATAGTACCCATGTTGACAGTGCCCATGGTGACGTGCTCATGTTGACAGTGCTCAAAGTGATAGTGCCCATGGTGACATTGCCAAGAGTGACAGTGCCCATGCTGACAGTTCTCATTGTGATAGTGCCCATGGTGACAGTGCACATGGTGATACTTGCAATGGTGACAGTGCTCATGGTGACAGCGCTCATGGTTGCAGTACCCATGGTGACAGTGCTCAAAATGACAGTGACAGTGGTGGCAGTGACCATGGTGACAGTGCCCACGGTGACATTGCCTATAGTGACACTTCTCACAGTGACATTGCCCATGGTGACAGGGCTCATGTTGACGTGCTCATATTGACAGTGCTCACAGCGATAATGTCCATGGTGACATTGCCCATGGTGGAATTGCACACAATGCCATTTCCAACAGTGACAGTGCTCACGCTGAGAGTTGTCATGGTGATAGTGCCCATGGTGACAGTGCACATGGTCATACTGCCAATGGTTAAATTACTCATGGTGACAGTACTCATGGTTGCAGTACCCATTGTGACAGTGCTCAAAATGGCAGTTCCCATGGTGACATTGCCCATGGTGACATTGCCTATGGTGACACTTCTCACGGTGACATTTCCCATGGTGACATGGCTCATGGTGACACACCACATTGTGCCAGTGCCCATGGTGACAGTGTTCACAGTGAAAGTGCTCATGGTAATACTGTTTACTTTGAGAGTGCCCAAGGTGAAAATACACATGGTGACATTACTCATTGAGAAATTGCCCATGGTTACAATTCTCATAGCAACAGTTATGGTGACAGTGCTCATGGTGGCACTGCCCTGGGTGACAGTGCTCGTGGTGTCAGTGCTCATGGTGACAGTGCTCATGATGAGAGTGCCTATGTTGTTAATTCCCATGGTGACACTTCTCACAGTGACACTGACAATGGTTACAGGTCACATGTTGGCCGTTCCCTTGGTGAGAGTGCCCATGAAGACAGTACTTATGGTGACAGTGTTATCGGTGATAGTGCCCATGGTGAGAGTGCACATGGTGGTAGTGCACATGGTGGCACTGAAGAATGGTGACAGGGCTCATGGTGACAGTGCTCAAGGTAAAAACCCATGCTGACAGTACTCACAGAGACACTGCTCATAGTGGCAGTAACCATGGTGACAGTTCGCACAGTGACAGTGCCCACTGTAGGAGTGCCCATGGAGACATTGCTCATGGTGACACTGACCACGGTGACATTGCCTATGGTGACAGTGCTCATGGTGACAGAGCCCATGTTGACTCTGACCACAGTGAGAATGCTCACGGTGATAGTGCCAATGGTGACAGCACTCATGTTGACAGCACGCATTGTGCAAGGTGCCATGGTGACAGTGACCATGGTGAGAGATCTCACGGTGATAGCACTCACGGTAATAGTCCTGATGGTGACAGTGCAAATGGTGACAATACAGAGGGTGACAGTACTCATGGTGAAAATACCCATGCTAGCAGTTCTCATAGTGAAAGTGCTCATGGGGGAAGTGCCCATGCTGACAGTGCTCATTGTGGCAGTGCTCATGGTGAGAGTACCGATGAGGCCAGTGATTATGGTGATGGTGTTCACAGTGGCTGTGCTCATGGAGATAGTGCTCACGGTGACCGTGCCCATGATGACAGTGCCCAGGGTGACAGTGCTCAAGGGGAAAGTGCCAATGAGAACATTAACCATGGTGATAGTGCCCCTGGTGACACGGCCCACAGTGACATTGCTCATGGTGATAGTGCCTTTGGTGACAGTGCTCATGGTGAAATTGCCCTTCCTGACAATCCTCATGGTGACATTGCCCTTCGTGATAGTACCCATGTTGACAGTGCCCATGGTGACGTGCTCATGTTGACAGTGCTCACAGTGACAGTGCCCATGGTGACATTGCCCATGGTGGAAGTGCCCACGGTGCCCTTGCCAACAGTGACAGTGCCCACGCTGACAGTTCTCATTGTGATAGTGCCCATGGTGACAGTACACATGGTGATAATCGCAATGGTGTCAGTGCTAATGGTGACAGTGCTCATGGTTGCAATACCCATGGTGACAGTGCTCAAAATGACAGTGACAGTGGTGGCAGTGACCATGGTGACAGTGCCCACTGTGACATCGCCTATAGTGACACTTCTCACGGTGACATTGCCAATGGTGACAGGGCTCATGTTGACGTGCTTATATTGACAGTGCTCACAGTGATAGTGCCCATGGTGACATTGCCCATGGTGGAATTGCACACAATGCCAGTTCCCACAGTGACAGTGCTCACGCTGAGAGTTGTCATGGTGATAGTGCCCATGGTGACAGTGCACATGGTCATACTGCCAATGGTGACAGTACTCATGGTTGCAGTACCCATGGTGACAGTGTGCAAAATGGCATTTCCCATGGTGACATTGCCCATGGTGACATTGCCTATGGTGACACATCTCACGGTGACATTTCCCATGGTGACATTGCTCAAGGTGACACACGACATTGTGCCAGTGCCCATGGTGACAGTGCACATTGTGATACTCGCAATGGTGACAGTGCTCATGGTGACAGCGCTCATGGTGGCAGTACCCAAGGTGACAGTGCTCACAGTGACAGTGCCCACTGTATGAGTGCCCATGTTGACAGTGCTCATGGTGCCACTGACCATGGTGACATTGCCTATGGTGACAGTGCTCATGGTGACAGTGCCCATGGTGACACTGACCACAGTGAGAATGCTCACAGTGATAGTGCCAATGGTGCCAGCACTCATGTTGACAGCCCCCATTGTGCAAGGTGCCATGGTGACAGTGACCATGGTGAGAGATCTCACGGTGATAGCGCTCACGGTAATAGTCCTCATGGTGACAGTGCAAATGGTGACAATACACAGGGTGACAGTACACATGGTGAAAATACCCATGGTAGCAGTTCTCATAGTGACAGTGCTCATGGGGGATGTGCCCATGCTGACAGTGCTCATTGTGGCAGTGCTCATGGTGACAGTACCGATGAGGCCAGTGATTATGGTGATGGTGTTCACAGTGGCTGTGCTCATGGAGATAGTGCTCACGGTGACCGTGCCCATGATGACAGTGCCCAGGGTGACAGTGCTCACGGGGAAAGTGCCAATGATAACATTAACCATGGTGATAGTGCCCCTGGTGACACGGCCCACAGTGACATTGCTCATGGTGATAGTGCCATTGGTGACAGTGCTCACGGTGAAGTTGCCCATCCTGACAATGCTCATGGTGACATTGACCTTCGAGATAGTACCCATGTTGACATTGCCCATGGTGACGTGCTCATGTTGACAGTGCTCACAGTGATAGTGCCCATGGTGACATTGCCAAGAGTGACAGTGCCCATGCTGACAGTTCTCATTGTGATAGTGCCCATGGTGACAGTGCACATGGTGATACTTGCAATGGTGACAGTGCTCATGGTGACAGCGCTCATGGTTGCAGTACCCATGGTGACAGTGCTCAAAATGACAGTGACAGTGGTGGCAGTGACCATGGTGACAGTGCCCACGGTGACATTGCCTATAGTGACACTTCTCACAGTGACATTGCCCATGGTGACAGGGCTCATGTTGACGTGCTCATATTGACAGTGCTCACAGCGATAATGTCCATGGTGACATTGCCCATTGTGGAACTGCACACAATGCCATTTCCAACAGTGACAGTGCTCACGCTGAGAGTTGTCATGGTGATAGTGCCCATGGTGACAGTGCACATGGTCATACAGCCAATTGTTAAATTACTCATGGTGACAGTACTCATGGTTGCAGTACCCATGGTGACAGTGCTCAAAATGGCAGTTCCCATGCTGACATTGCCCATGGTGACATTGCCTATGGTGACACTTCTCACGGTGACATTTCCCATGGTGACATGGCTCATGGTGACACACCACATTGTGCCAGTGCCCATGGTGACAGTGTTCACAGTGAAAGTGCTCATGGTAATACTGTTTACTTTGAGAGTGCCCAAGGTGAAAATACACATGGTGACATTACTCATTGAGAAATTGCCCATGGTTACAATTCTCATAGCAACAGTTATGGTGACAGTGCTCATGGTGGCACTGCCCTGGGTGACAGTGCTCGTGGTGTCAGTGCTCATGGTGACAGTGCTCATGATGAGAGTGCATATGTTGTTAATTCCCATGGTGACACTTCTCACAGTGACACTGACAATGGTTACAGGTCACATGTTGGCCGTGCCCTTGGTGACAGTGCCCATGAAGACAGTACTTATGGTGACAGTGTTATCGGTGATAGTGCCCATGGTGAGAGTGCACATGGTGGTAGTGCACATGGTGGCACTGAAGAATGGTGACAGGGCTCATGGTGACAGTGCTCAAGGTAAAAACCCATGCTGACAGTACTCACAGAGACACTGCTCATAGTGGCAGTAACCATGGTGACAGTGCCCACTGTAGGAGTGCCCATGGAGACATTGCTCATGGTGACACTGACCACGGTGACATTGCCTATGGTGACAGTGCTCATGGTGACAGAGCCCATGTTGACTCTGACCACAGTGAGAATGCTCACGGTGATAGTGCCAATGGTGACAGCACTCATGTTGACAGCACGCATTGTGCAAGGTGCCATGGTGACAGTGACCATGGTGAGAGATCTCACGGTGATAGCACTCACGGTAATAGTCCTGATGGTGACAGTGCAAATGGTGACAATACAGAGGGTGACAGTACTCATAGTGAAAATACCCATGCTAGCAGTTCTCATGGTGACAGTGCTCATGGGGGAAGTGCCCATGCTGACAGTGCTCATTGTGGCAGTGCTCATGGTGACAGTACCGATGAGGCCAGTGATTATGGTGATGGTGTTCACAGTGGCTGTGCTCATGGAGATAGTGCTCACGGTGACCGTGCCCATGATGGCAGTGCCCAGGGTGTCAGTGCTCACGGGGAAAGTGCCAATGATAACATTAACCATGGTGATAGTGCCCCCGGTGACACGGCCCACAGTGACATTGCTCATGGTGATAGTGCCTTAGTGACAGTGCTCACGGTGAAGTTGCCCATCCTGACAATGCTCATGGTGACATTGACCTTCGAGATAGTACCCATGTTGACAGTGCCAATGGTGACAGCACTCATGTTGACAGCACGCATTGTGCAAGGTGCCATGGTGACAGTGACCATGGTGAGAGATCTCACGGTGATAGCACTCACGGTAATAGTCCTGATGGTGACAGTGCAAATGGTGACAATACAGAGGGTGACAGTACTCATGGTGAAAATACCCATGCTAGCAGTTCTCATGGTGACAGTGCTCATGGGGGAAGTGCCCATGCTGACAGTGCTCATTGTGGCAGTGCTCATGGTGACAGTACCGATGAGGCCAGTGATTATGGTGATGGTGTTCACAGTGGCTGTGCTCATGGAGATAGTGCTCACGGTGACCGTGCCCATGATGGCAGTGCCCAGGGTGACAGTGCTCACGGGGAAAGTGCCAATGATAACATTAACCATGGTGATAGTGCCCCCGGTGACACGGCCCACAGTGACATTGCTCATGGTGATAGTGCCATTAGTGACAATGCTCACGGTGAAGTTGCCCATCCTGACAATGCTCATGGTGACATTGACCTTCGAGATAGTACCCATGTTGACAGTGCCCATGGTGACGTGCTCATGTTGACAGTGCTCAAAGTGATAGTGCCCATGGTGACATTGCCAAGAGTGACAGTGCCCATGCTGACAGTTCTCATTGTGATAGTGCCCATGGTGACAGTGCACATGGTGATACTTGCAATGGTGACAGTGCTCATGGTGACAGCGCTCATGGTTGCAGTACCCATGGTGACAGTGCTCAAAATGACAGTGACAGTGGTGGCAGTGACCATGGTGACAGTGCCCACGGTGACATTGCCTATAGTGACACTTCTCACAGTGACATTGCCCATGGTGACATTGCCCATGGTGACGTGCTCATGTTGACAGTGCTCACAGTGATAGTGCCCATGGTGACATTGCCCATGGTGGAAGTGTCCACGGTGCCCTTGCCAACAGTGACAGTGCCCACGCTGACAGTTCTCATTGTGATAGTGCCCTTGGTGACAGTACACATGGTGATAATCGCAATGGTGACAGTGCTCATGGTGACAGTGCTCATGGTTGCAATATCCATGGTGACAGTGCTCAAAATGACAGTGACAGTGGTGGCAGTGACCATGGTGACAGTGCCCACGGTGACATCGCCTATAGTGACACTTCTCACGGTGACATTGCCAATGGTGACAGGGCTCATGTTGACGTGCTTATATTGACAGTGCTCACAGTGATAGTGCCCATGGTGACATTGCCCATGGTGGAATTGCACACAATGCCAGTTCCCACAGTGACAGTGCTCACGCTGAGAGTTGTCATGGTGATAGTGCCCATGGTGACAGTGCACATGGTCATACTGCCAATGGTGACAGTACTCATGGTTGCAGTACCCATGGTGACAGTGTGCAAAATGGCATTTCCCATGGTGACATTGCCCATGGTGACATTGCCTATGGTGACACATCTCACGGTGACATTTCCCATGGTGACATTGCTCAAGGTGACACACGACATTGTGCCAGTGCCCATGGTGACAGTGCACATTGTGATACTCGCAATGGTGAGAGTGCTCATGGTGACAGCGCTCATGGTGGCAGTACCCAAGGTGACAGTGCTCACAGTGACAGTGCCCACTGTATGAGTGCCCATGTTGACAGTGCTCATGGTGACACTGACCATGGTGACATTGCCTATGGTGACAGAGCTCATGGTGACAGTGCCCATGGTGACACTGACCACAGTGAGAATGCTCACAGTGATAGTGCCAATGGTGCCAGCACTCATGTTGACAGCCCCCATTGTGCAAGGTGCCATGGTGACAGTGACCATGGTGAGAGATCTCACGGTGATAGCGCTCACGGTAATAGTCCTCATGGTGACAGTGCAAATGGTGACAATACACAGGGTGACAGTACACATGGTGAAAATACCCATGGTAGCAGTTCTCATAGTGACAGTGCTCATGGGGGATGTGCCCATGCTGACAGTGCTCATTGTGGCAGTGCTCATGGTGACAGTACCGATGAGGCCAGTGATTATGGTGATGGTGTTCACAGTGGCTGTGCTCATGGAGATAGTGCTCACGGTGACGGTGCCCATGATGACAGTGCCCAGGGTGACAGTGCTCACGGGGAAAGTGCCAATGATAACATTAACCATGGTGATAGTGCCCGTGGTGACACGGCCCACAGTGACATTGCTCATGGTGATAGTGCCATTGGTGACAGTGCTCACGGTGAAGTTGCCCATCCTGACAATGCTCATGGTGACATTGACCTTCGAGATAGTACCCATGTTGACAGTGCCCATGGTGACGTGCTCATGTTGACAGTGCTCACAGTGATAGTGCCCATGGTGACATTGCCAAGAGTGACAGTGCCCATGCTGACAGTTCTCATTGTGATAGTGCCCATGGTGACAGTGCACATGGTGATACTTGCAATGGTGACAGTGCTCATGGTGACAGCGCTCATGGTTGCAGTACCCATGGTGACAGTGCTCAAAATGACAGTGACAGTGGTGGCAGTGACCATGGTGACAGTGCCCACGGTGACATTGCCTATAGTGACACTTCTCACAGTGACATTGCCCATGGTGACAGGGCTCATGTTGACGTGCTCATATTGACAGTGCTCACAGCGATAATGTCCATGGTGACATTGCCCATGGTGGAATTGCACACAATGCCATTTCCAACAGTGAAAGTGCTCACGCTGAGAGTTGTCATGGTGATAGTGCCCATGGTGACAGTGCACATGGTCATACTGCCAATGGTTAAATTACTCATGGTGACAGTACTCATGGTTGCAGTACCCATGGTGACAGTGCTCAAAATGGCAGTTCCCATGGTGACATTGCCCATGGTGACATTGCCTATGGTGACACTTCTCACGGTGACATTTCCCATGGTGACATGGCTCATGGTGACACACCACATTGTGCCAGTGCCCATGGTGACAGTGTTCACAGTGAAAGTGCTCATGGTAATACTGTTTACTTTGAGAGTGCCCAAGGTGAAAATACACATGGTGACATTACTCATTGAGAAATTGCCCATGGTTACAATTCTCATAGCAACAGTTATGGTGACAGTGCTCATGGTGGCACTGCCCTGGGTGACAGTGCTCGTGGTGTCAGTGCTCATGGTGACAGTGCTCATGATGAGAGTGCCTATGTTGTTAATTCCCATGGTGACACTTCTCACAGTGACACTGACAATGGTTACAGGTCACATGTTGGCCGTGCCCTTGGTGACAGTGCCCATGCAGACAGTACTTATGGTGACAGTGTTATCGGTGATAGTGCCCATGGTGAGAGTGCACATGGTGGTAGTGCACATGGTGGCACTGAAAAATGGTGACAGGGCTCATGGTGACAGTGCTCACGGTAAAAACCCATGCTGACAGTACTCACAGAGACACTGCTCATAGTGGCAGTAACCATGGTGACAGTTCGCACAGTGACAGTGCCTACTGTAGGAGTGCCCATGGAGACATTGCTCATGGTGACACTGACCACGGTGACATTGCCTATGGTGACAGTGCTCATGGTGACAGAGCCCAAGTTGACTCTGACCACAGTGAGAATGCTCACGGTGATAGTGCCAATGGTGACAGCACTCATGTTGACAGCACGCATTGTGCAAGGTGCCATGGTGACAGTGACCATGGTGAGAGATCTCACGGTGATAGCACTCACGGTAATAGTCCTGATGGTGACAGTGCAAATGGTGACAATACAGAGGGTGACAGTACTCATGGTGAAAATACCCATGCTAGCAGTTCTCATAGTGACAGTGCTCATGGGGGAAGTGCCCATGCTGACAGTGCTCATTGTGGCAGTGCTCATGGTGACAGTACCGATGAGGCCAGTGATTATGGTGATGGTGTTCACAGTGGCTGTGCTCATGGAGATAGTGCTCACGGTGACCGTGCCCATGATGACAGTGCCCAGGGTGACAGTGCTCACGGGGAAAGTGCCAATGATAACATTAACCATGGTGATAGTGCCCCCGGTGACACGGCCCATAGTGACATTGCTCATGGTGATAGTGCCATTGGTGACAGTGCTCACGGTGAAGTTGCCCATCCTGACAATGCTCATGGTGACATTGACCTTCGAGATAGTACCCATGTTGACAGTGCCCATGGTGATGTGCTCATGTTGACAGTGCTCAAAGTGATAGTGCCCATGGTGACATTGCCAAGAGTGACAGTGCCCATGCTGACAGTTCTCATTTTGATAGTGCCCATGGTGACAGTGCACATGGTGATACTTGCAATGGTGACAGTGCTCATGGTGACAGCGCTCATGGTTGCAGTACCCATGGTGACAGTGCTCAAAATGACAGTGACAGTGGTGGCAGTGACCATGGTGACAGTGCCCACGGTGACATTGCCTATAGTGACACTTCTCACAGTGACATTGCCCATGGTGACAGGGCTCATGTTGACGTGCTCATATTGACAGTGCTCACAGCGATAATGTCCATGGTGACATTGCCCATGGTGGAATTGCACACAATGCCATTTCCAACAGTGACAGTGCTCACGCTGAGAGTTGTCATGGTGATAGTGCCCATGGTGACAGTGCACATGGTCATACTGCCAATGGTTAAATTACTCATGGTGACAGTACTCATGGTTGCAGTACCCATGGTGACAGTGCTCAAAATGGCAGTTCCCATGGTGACATTGCCCATGGTGACATTGCCTATGGTGACACTTCTCACGGTGACATTTCCCATGGTGACATGGCTCATGGTGACACACCACATTGTGCCAGTGCCCATGGTGACAGTGTTCACAGTGAAAGTGCTCATGGTAATACTGTTTACTTTGAGAGTGCCCAAGGTGAAAATACACATGGTGACATTACTCATTGAGAAATTGCCCATGGTTACAATTCTCATAGCAACAGTTATGGTGACAGTGCTCATGGTGGCACTGCCCTGGGTGACAGTGCTCGTGGTGTCAGTGCTCATGGTGACAGTGCTCATGATGAGAGTGCCTATGTTGTTAATTCCCATGGTGACACTTCTCACAGTGACACTGACAATGGTTACAGGTCACATGTTGGCCGTGCCCTTGGTGACAGTGCCCATGAAGACAGTACTTATGGTGACAGTGTTATCGGTGATAGTGCCCATGGTGAGAGTGCACATGGTGGTAGTGCACATGGTGGCACTGAAGAATGGTGACAGGGCTCATGGTGACAGTGCTCACGGTAAAAACCCATGCTGACAGTACTCACAGAGACACTGCTCATAGTGGCAGTAACCATGGTGACAGTTCGCACAGTGACAGTGCCCACTGTAGGAGTGCCCATGGAGACATTGCTCATGGTGACACTGACCACGGTGACATTGCCTATGGTGACAGTGCTCATGGTGACAGAGCCCATGTTGACTCTGACCACAGTGAGAATGCTCACGGTGATAGTGCCAATGGTGACAGCACTCATGTTGACAGCACGCATTGTGCAAGGTGCCATGGTGACAGTGACCATGGTGAGAGATCTCACGGTGATAGCACTCACGGTAATAGTCCTGATGGTGACAGTGCAAATGGTGACAATACAGAGGGTGACAGTACTCATGGTGAAAATACCCATGCTAGCAGTTCTCATAGTGAAAGTGCTCATGGGGGAAGTGCCCATGCTGACAGTGCTCATTGTGGCAGTGCTTATGGTGAGAGTACCGATGAGGCCAGTGATTATGGTGATGGTGTTCACAGTGGCTGTGCTCATGGAGATAGTGCTCACGGTGACCGTGCCCATGATGACAGTGCCCAGGGTGACAGTGCTCTAGGGGAAAGTGCCAATGAGAACATTAATCATGGTGATAGTGCCCCTGGTGACACGGCCCACAGTGACATTGCTCATGGTGATAGTGCCTTTGGTGACAGTGCTCATGGTGAAATTGCCCTTCCTGACAATCCTCATGGTGACATTGCCCTTCGTGATAGTACCCATGTTGACAGTGCCCATGGTGACGTGCTCATGTTGACAGTGCTCACAGTGACAGTGCCCATGGTGACATTGCCCATGGTGGAAGTGCCCACGGTGCCCTTGCCAACAGTGACAGTGCCCACGCTGACAGTTCTCATTGTGATAGTGCCCATGGTGACAGTACACATGGTGATAATCGCAATGGTGACAGTGCTCATGGTGACAGTGCTCATGGTTGCAATACCCATGGTGACAGTGCTCAAAATGACAGTGACAGTGGTGGCAGTGACCATGGTGACAGTGCCCACGGTGACATCGCCTATAGTGACACTTCTCACGGTGACATTGCCAATGGTGACAGGGCTCATGTTGACGTGCTTATATTGACAGTGCTCACAGTGATAGTGCCCATGGTGACATTGCCCATGGTGGAATTGCACACAATGCCAGTTCCCACAGTGACAGTGCTCACGCTGAGAGTTGTCATGGTGATAGTGCCCATGGTGACAGTGCACATGGTCATACTGCCAATGGTGACAGTACTCATGGTTGCAGTACCCATGGTGACAGTGTGCAAAATGGCATTTCCCATGGTGACATTGCCCATGGTGACATTGCCTATGGTGACACATCTCACGGTGACATTTCCCATGGTGACATTGCTCAAGGTGACACACGACATTGTGCCAGTGCCCATGGTGACAGTGCACATTGTGATACTCGCAATGGTGACAGTGCTCATGGTGACAGCGCTCATGGTGGCAGTACCCAAGGTGACAGTGCTCACAGTGACAGTGCCCACTGTATGAGTGCCCATGTTGACAGTGCACATGGTGCCACTGACCATGGTGACATTGCCTATGGTGACAGTGCTCATGGTGACAGTGCCCATGGTGACACTGACCACAGTGAGAATGCTCACAGTGATAGTGCCAATGGTGAAAGCACTCATGTTGACAGCCCCCATTGTGCAAGGTGCCATGGTGACAGTGACCATGGTGAGAGATCTCACGGTGATAGCGCTCACGGTAATAGTCCTCATGGTGACAGTGCAAATGGTGACAATACACAGGGTGACAGTACACATGGTGAAAATACCCATGGTAGCAGTTCTCATAGTGACAGTGCTCATGGGGGATGTGCCCATGCTGACAGTGCTCATTGTGGCAGTGCTCATGGTGACAGTACCGATGAGGCCAGTGATTATGGTGATGGTGTTCACAGTGGCTGTGCTCATGGAGATAGTGCTCACGGTGACCGTGCCCATGATGACAGTGCCCAGGGTGACAGTGCTCAAGGGGAAATTGCCAATGATAACATTAACCATGGTGATAGTGCCCCTGGTGACACGGCCCACAGTGACATTGCTCATGGTGATAGTGCCATTGGTGACAGTGCTCACGGTGAAGTTGCCCATCCTGACAATGCTCATGGTGACATTGACCTTCGAGATAGTACCCATGTTGACAGTGCCCATGGTGACGTGCTCATGTTGACAGTGCTCACAGTGATAGTGCCCATGGTGACATTGCCAAGAGTGACAGTGCCCATGCTGACAGTTCTCATTGTGATAGTGCCCATGGTGACAGTGCACATGGTGATACTTGCAATGGTGACAGTGCTCATGGTGACAGCGCTCATGGTTGCAGTACCCATGGTGACAGTGCTCAAAATGACAGTGACAGTGGTGGCAGTGACCATGGTGACAGTGCCCACGGTGACATTGCCTATAGTGACACTTCTCACAGTGACATTGCCCATGGTGACAGGGCTCATGTTGACGTGCTCATATTGACAGTGCTCACAGCGATAATGTCCATGGTGACATTGCCCATGGTGGAACTGCACACAATGCCATTTCCAACAGTGAAAGTGCTCACGCTGAGAGTTGTCATGGTGATAGTGCCCATGGTGACAGTGCACATGGTCATACTGCCAATGGTTAAATTACTCATGGTGACAGTACTCATGGTTGCAGTACCCATGGTGACAGTGCTCAAAATGGCAGTTCCCATGCTGACATTGCCCATGGTGACATTGCCTATGGTGACACTTCTCACGGTGACATTTCCCATGGTGACATGGCTCATGGTGACACACCACATTGTGCCAGTGCCCATGGTGACAGTGTTCACAGTGAAAGTGCTCATGGTAATACTGTTTACTTTGAGAGTGCCCAAGGTGAAAATACACATGGTGACATTACTCATTGAGAAATTGCCCATGGTTACAATTCTCATAGCAACAGTTATGGTGACAGTGCTCATGGTGGCACTGCCCTGGGTGACAGTGCTCGTGGTGTCAGTGCTCATGGTGACAGTGCTCATGATGAGAGTGCCTATGTTGTTAATTCCCATGGTGACACTTCTCACAGTGACACTGACAATGGTTACAGGTCACATGTTGGCCGTGCCCTTGGTGACAGTGCCCATGCAGACAGTACTTATGGTGACAGTGTTATCGGTGATAGTGCCCATGGTGAGAGTGCACATGGTGGTAGTGCACATGGTGGCACTGAAAAATGGTGACAGGGCTCATGGTGACAGTGCTCACGGTAAAAACCCATGCTGACAGTACTCACAGAGACACTGCTCATAGTGGCAGTAACCATGGTGACAGTTCGCACAGTGACAGTGCCCACTGTAGGAGTGCCCATGGAGACATTGCTCATGGTGACACTGACCACGGTGACATTGCCTATGGTGACAGTGCTCATGGTGACAGAGCCCAAGTTGACTCTGACCACAGTGAGAATGCTCACGGTGATAGTGCCAATGGTGACAGCACTCATGTTGACATCACGCATTGTGCAAGGTGCCATGGTGACAGTGACCATGGTGAGAGATCTCACGGTGATAGCACTCACGGTAATAGTCCTGATGGTGACAGTGCAAATGGTGACAATACAGAGGGTGACAGTACTCATGGTGAAAATACCCATGCTAGCAGTTCTCATAGTGACAGTGCTCATGGGGGAAGTGCCCATGCTGACAGTGCTCATTGTGGCAGTGCTCATGGTGACAGTACCGATGAGGCCAGTGATTATGGTGATGGTGTTCACAGTGGCTGTGCTCATGGAGATAGTGCTCACGGTGACCGTGCCCATGATGGCAGTGCCCAGGGTGACAGTGCTCACGGGGAAAGTGCCAATGATAACATTAACCATGGTGATAGTGCCCCCGGTGACACGGCCCACAGTGACATTGCTCATGGTGATAGTGCCATTAGTGACAGTGCTCACGGTGAAGTTGCCCATCCTGACAATGCTCATGGTGACATTGACCTTCGAGATAGTACCCATGTTGACAGTGCCCATGGTGACGTGCTCATGTTGACAGTGCTCAAAGTGATAGTGCCCATGGTGACATTGCCAAGAGTGACAGTGCCCATGCTGACAGTTCTCATTGTGATAGTGCCCATGGTGACAGTGCACATGGTGATACTTGCAATGGTGACAGTGCTCATGGTGACAGCGCTCATGGTGGCAGTACCCAAGGTGACAGTGCTCACAGTGACAGTGCCCACTGTATGAGTGCCCATGTTGACAGTGCTCATGGTGCCACTGACCATGGTGACATTGCCTATGGTGACAGTGCTCATGGTGACAGTGCCCATGGTGACACTGACCACAGTGAGAATGCTCACAGTGATAGTGCCAATGGTGAAAGCACTCATGTTGACAGCCCCCATTGTGCAAGGTGCCATGGTGACAGTGACCATGGTGAGAGATCTCACGGTGATAGCGCTCACGGTAATAGTCCTCATGGTGACAGTGCAAATGGTGACAATACACAGGGTGACAGTACACATGGTGAAAATACCCATGCTAGCAGTTCTCATAGTGACAGTGCTCATGGGGGATGTGCCCATGCTGACAGTGCTCATTGTGGCAGTGCTCATGGTGACAGTACCGATGAGGCCAGTGATTATGGTGATGGTGTTCACAGTGGCTGTGCTCATGGAGATAGTGCTCACGGTGACCGTGCCCATGATGACAGTGCCCAGGGTGACAGTGCTCACGGGGAAAGTGCCAATGATAACATTAACCATGGTGATAGTGCCCCTGGTGACACGGCCCACAGTGACATTGCTCATGGTGATAGTGCCATTGGTGACAGTGCTCACGGTGAAGTTGCCCATCCTGACAATGCTCATGGTGACATTGACCTTCGAGATAGTACCCATGTTGACAGTGCCCATGGTGACGTGCTCATGTTGACAGTGCTCACAGTGATAGTGACCATTGTGACATTGCCAAGAGTGACAATGCCCATGCTGACAGTTCTCATTGTGATAGTGCCCATGGTGACAGTGCACATGGTGATACTTGCAATGGTGACAGTGCTCATGGTGACAGCGCTCATGGTTGCAGTACCCATGGTGACAGTGCTCAAAATGACAGTGACAGTGGTGGCAGTGACCATGGTGACAGTGCCCACGGTGACATTGCCTATAGTGACACTTCTCACAGTGACATTGCCCATGGTGACAGGGCTCATGTTGACGTGCTCATATTGAAAGTGCTCACAGCGATAATGTCCATGGTGACATTGCCCATGGTGGAATTGCACACAATGCCATTTCCAACAGTGACAGTGCTCACGCTGAGAGTTGTCATGGTGATAGTGCCCATGGTGACAGTGCACATGGTCATACTGCCAATGGTTAAATTACTCATGGTGACAGTACTCATGGTTGCAGTACCCATGGTGACAGTGCTCAAAATGGCAGTTCCCATGGTGACATTGCCCATGGTGACATTGCCTATGGTGACACTTCTCACGGTGACATTTCCCATGGTGACATGGCTCATAGTGACACACCACATTGTGCCAGTGCCCATGGTGACAGTGTTCACAGTGAAAGTGCTCATGGTAATACTGTTTACTTTGAGAGTGCCCAAGGTGAAAATACACATGGTGACATTACTCATTGAGAAATTGCCCATGGTTACAATTCTCATAGCAACAGTTATGGTGACAGTGCTCATGGTGGCACTGCCCTGGGGGACAGTGCTCGTGGTGTCAGTGCTCATGGTGACAGTGCTCATGATGAGAGTGCCTATGTTGTTAATTCCCATGGTGACACTTCTCACAGTGACACTGACAATGGTTACAGGTCACATGTTGGCCGTGCCCTTGGTGACAGTGCCCATGCAGACAGTACTTATGGTGACAGTGTTATCGGTGATAGTGCCCATGGTGAGAGTGCACATGGTGGTAGTGCACATGGTGGCACTGCAAAATGGTGACAGGGCTCATGGTGACAGTGCTCACGGTAAAAACCCATGCTGACAGTACTCACAGAGACACTGCTCATAGTGGCAGTAACCATGGTGACAGTTCGCACAGTGACAGTGCCCACTGTAGGAGTGCCCATGGAGACATTGCTCATGGTGACACTGACCACGGTGACATTGCCTATGGTGACAGTGCTCATGGTGACAGAGCCCAAGTTGACTCTGACCACAGTGAGAATGCTCACGGTGATAGTGCCAATGGTGACAGCACTCATGTTGACAGCACGCATTGTGCAAGGTGCCATGGTGACAGTGACCATGGTGAGAGATCTCACGGTGATAGCACTCACGGTAATAGTCCTGATGGTGACAGTGCAAATGGTGACAATACAGAGGGTGACAGTACTCATGGTGAAAATACCCATGCTAGCAGTTCTCATAGTGACAGTGCTCATGGGGGAAGTGCCCATGCTGACAGTGCTCATTGTGGCAGTGCTCATGGTGACAGTACCGATGAGGCCAGTGATTATGGTGATGGTGTTCACAGTGGCTGTGCTCATGGAGATAGTGCTCACGGTGACCGTGCCCATGATGACAGTGCCCAGGGTGACAGTGCTCACGGGGAAAGTGCCAATGATAACATTAACCATGGTGATAGTGCCCCCGGTGACACGGCCCATAGTGACATTGCTCATGGTGATAGTGCCATTGGTGACAGTGCTCACGGTGAAGTTGCCCATCCTGACAATGCTCATGGTGACATTGACCTTCGAGATAGTACCCATGTTGACAGTGCCCATGGTGACGTGCTCATGTTGACAGTGCTCAAAGTGATAGTGCCCATGGTGACATTGCCAAGAGTGACAGTGCCCATGCTGACAGTTCTCATTGTGATAGTGCCCATGGTGACAGTGCACATGGTGATACTTGCAATGGTGACAGTGCTCATGGTGACAGCGCTCATGGTTGCAGTACCCATGGTGACAGTGCTCAAAATGACAGTGACAGTGGTGGCAGTGACCATGGTGACAGTGCCCACGGTGACATTGCCTATAGTGACACTTCTCACAGTGACATTGCCCATGGTGACAGTGCCCATGGTGACGTGCTCATGTTGACAGTGCTCACAGTGATAGTGCCCATGGTGACATTGCCCATGGTGGAAGTGCCCACGGTGCCCTTGCCAACAGTGACAGTGCCCACGCTGACAGTTCTCATTGTGATAGTGCCCATGGTGACAGTACACATGGTGATAATCGCAATGGTGACAGTGCTCATGGTGACAGTGCTCATGGTTGCAATACCCATGGTGACAGTGCTCAAAATGACAGTGACAGTGGTGGCAGTGACCATGGTGACAGTGCCCACGGTGACATCGCCTATAGTGACACTTCTCACGGTGACATTGCCAATGGTGACAGGGCTCATGTTGACGTGCTTATATTGACAGTGCTCACAGTGATAGTGCCCATGGTGACATTGCCCATGGTGGAATTGCACACAATGCCAGTTCCCACAGTGACAGTGCTCACGCTGAGAGTTGTCATGGTGATAGTGCCCATGGTGACAGTGCACATGGTCATACTGCCAATGGTGACAGTACTCATGGTTGCAGTACCCATGGTGACAGTGTGCAAAATGGCATTTCCCATGGTGACATTGCCCATGGTGACATTGCGTATGGTGACACATCTCACGGTGACATTTCCCATGGTGACATTGCTCAAGGTGACACACGACATTGTGCCAGTGCCCATGGTGACAGTGCACATTGTGATACTCGCAATGGTGACAGTGCTCATGGTGACAGCGCTCATTGTGGCAGTACCCAAGGTGACAGTGCTCACAGTGACAGTGCCCACTGTATGAGTGCCCATGTTGACAGTGCTCATGGTGACACTGACCATGGTGACATTGCCTATGGTGACAGAGCTCATGGTGACAGTGCCCATGGTGACACTGACCACAGTGAGAATGCTCACAGTGATAGTGCCAATGGTGCCAGCACTCATGTTGACAGCCCCCATTGTGCAAGGTGCCATGGTGACAGTGACCATGGTGAGAGATCTCACGGTGATAGCACTCACGGTAATAGTCCTGATGGTGACAGTGCAAATGGTGACAATACAGAGGGTGACAGTACTCATGGTGAAAATACCCATGCTAGCAGTTCTCATAGTGACAGTGCTCATGGGGTTGTGCCCATGCTGACAGTGCTCATTGTGGCAGTGCTCATGGTGACAGTACCGATGAGGCCAGTGATTATGGTGATGGTGTTCACAGTGGCTGTGCTCATGGAGATAGTGCTCACGGTGACCGTGCCCATGATGACAGTGCCCAGGGTGACAGTGCTCACGGGGAAAGTGCCAATGAGAACATTAACCATGTTGATAGTGCCCCTGGTGACACGGCCCACAGTGACATTGCTCATGGTGATAGTGCCTTTGGTGACAGTGCTCATGGTGAAATTGCCCTTCCTGACAATCCTCATGGTGACATTGCCCTTCGTGATAGTACCCATGTTGACAGTGCCCATGGTGACGTGCTCATGTTGACAGTGCTCACAGTGATAGTGCCCATGGTGACATTGCCCATGGTGGAAGTGCCCACGGTGCCCTTGCCAACAGTGACAGTGCCCACGCTGACAGTTCTCATTGTGATAGTGCCCATGGTGACAGTACACATGGTGATAATCGCAATGGTGACAGTGCTCATGGTGACAGTGCTCATGGTTGCAATACCCATGGTGACAGTGCTCAAAATGACAGTGACAGTGGTGGCAGTGACCATGGTGACAGTGCCCACGGTGACATCGCCTATAGTGACACTTCTCACGGTGACATTGCCAATGGTGAAAGGGCTCATGTTGACGTGCTTATATTGACAGGGCTCACAGTGATAGTGCCCATGGTGACATTGCCCATGGTGGAATTGCACACAATGCCAGTTCCCACAGTGACAGTGCTCACGCTGAGAGTTGTCATGGTGATAGTGCCCATGGTGACAGTGCACATGGTCATACTGCCAATGGTGACAGTACTCATGGTTGCAGTACCCATGGTGACAGTGTGCAAAATGGCATTTCCCATGGTGACATTGCCCATGGTGACATTGCCTATGGTGACACATCACACGGTGACATTTCCCATGGTGACATTGCTCAAGGTGACACACGACATTGTGCCAGTGCCCATGGTGACAGTGCACATTGTGATACTCGCAATGGTGACAGTGCTCATGGTGACAGCGCTCATGGTGGCAGTACCCAAGGTGACAGTGCTCACAGTGACAGTGCCCACTGTATGAGTGCCCATGTTGACAGTGCTCATGGTGCCACTGACCATGGTGACATTGCCTATGGTGACAGTGCTCATGGTGACAGTGCCCATGGTGACACTGACCACAGTGAGAATGCTCACAGTGATAGTGCCAATGGTGAAAGCACTCATGTTGACAGCCCCCATTGTGCAAGGTGCCATGGTGACAGTGACCATGGTGAGAGATCTCACGGTGATAGCGCTCACGGTAATAGTCCTCATGGTGACAGTGCAAATGGTGACAATACACAGGGTGACAGTACACATGGTGAAAATACCCATGGTAGCAGTTCTCATAGTGACAGTGCTCATGGGGGATGTGCCCATGCTGACAGTGCTCATTGTGGCAGTGCTCATGGTGACAGTACCGATGAGGCCAGTGATTATGGTGATGGTGTTCACAGTGGCTGTGCTCATGGAGATAGTGCTCACGGTGACCGTGCCCATGATGACAGTGCCCAGGGTGACAGTGCTCAAGGGGAAATTGCCAATGATAACATTAACCATGGTGATAGTGCCCCTGGTGACACGGCCCACAGTGACATTGCTCATGGTGATAGTGCCATTGGTGACAGTGCTCACGGTGAAGTTGCCCATCCTGACAATGCTCATGGTGACATTGACCTTCGAGATAGTACCCATGTTGACAGTGCCCATGGTGACGTGCTCATGTTGACAGTGCTCACAGTGATAGTGCCCATTGTGACATTGCCAAGAGTGACAGTGCCCATGCTGACAGTTCTCATTGTGATAGTGCCCATGGTGACAGTGCACATGGTGATACTTGCAATGGTGACAGTGCTCATGGTGACAGCGCTCATGGTTGCAGTACCCATGGTGACAGTGCTCAAAATGACAGTGACAGTGGTGGCAGTGACCATGGTGACAGTGCCCACGGTGACATTGCCTATAGTGACACTTCTCACAGTGACATTGCCCATGGTGACAGGGCTCATGTTGACGTGCTCATATTGACAGTGCTCACAGCGATAATGTCCATGGTGACATTGCCCATGGTGGAATTGCACACAATGCCATTTCCAACAGTGACAGTGCTCACGCTGAGAGTTGTCATGGTGATAGTGCCCATGGTGACAGTGCACATGGTCATACTGCCAATGGTTAAATTACTCATGGTGACAGTACTCATGGTTGCAGTACCCATGGTGACAGTGCTCAAAATGGCAGTTCCCATGCTGACATTGCCCATGGTGACATTGCCTATGGTGACACTTCTCACGGTGACATTTCCCATGGTGACATGGCTCATGGTGACACACCACATTGTGCCAGTGCCCATGGTGACAGTGTTCACAGTGAAAGTGCTCATGGTAATACTGTTTACTTTGAGAGTGCCCAAGGTGAAAATACACATGGTGACATTACTCATTGAGAAATTGCCCATGGTTACAATTCTCATAGCAACAGTTATGGTGACAGTGCTCACGATGGCACTGCCCTGGGGGACAGTGCTCGTGGTGTCAGTGCTCATGGTGACAGTGCTCATGATGAGAGTGCCTATGTTGTTAATTCCCATGGTGACACTTCTCACAGTGACACTGACAATGGTTACAGGTCACATGTTGGCCGTGCCCTTGGTGACAGTGCCCATGCAGACAGTACTTATGGTGACAGTGTTATCGGTGATAGTGCCCATGGTGAGAGTGCACATGGTGGTAGTGCACATGGTGGCACTGAAAAATGGTGACAGGGCTCATGGTGACAGTGCTCAAGGTAAAAACCCATGCTGACAGTACTCACAGAGACACTGCTCATAGTGGCAGTAACCATGGTGACAGTTCGCACAGTGACAGTGCCCACTGTAGGAGTGCCCATGGAGACATTGCTCATGGTGACACTGACCACGGTGACATTGCCTATGGTGACAGTGCTCATGGTGACAGAGCCCATGTTGACTCTGACCACAGTGAGAATGCTCACGGTGATAGTGCCAATGGTGACAGCACTCATGTTGACAGCACGCATTGTGCAAGGTGCCATGGTGACAGTGACCATGGTGAGAGATCTCACGGTGATAGCACTCACGGTAATAGTCCTGATGGTGACAGTGCAAATGGTGACAATACAGAGGGTGACAGTACTCATGGTGAAAATACCCATGCTAGCAGTTCTCATAGTGACAGTGCTCATGGGGGAAGTGCCCATGCTGACAGTGCTCATTGTGGCAGTGCTCATGGTGACAGTACCGATGAGGCCAGTGATTATGGTGATGGTGTTCACAGTGGCTGTGCTCATGGAGATAGTGCTCACGGTGACCGTGCCCATGATGGCAGTGCCCAGGGTGACAGTGCTCACGGGGAAAGTGCCAATGATAACATTAACCATGGTGATAGTGCCCCCGGTGACACGGCCCACAGTGACATTGCTCATGGTGATAGTGCCATTGGTGACAGTGCTCACGGTGAAGTTGCCCATCCTGACAATGCTCATGGTGACATTGACCTTCGAGATAGTACCCATGTTGACAGTGCCCATGGTGACGTGCTCATGTTGACAGTGCTCACAGTGATAGTGCCCATGGTGACATTGCCAAGAGTGACAGTGCCCATGCTGACAGTTCTCATTGTGATAGTGCCCATGGTGACAGTGCACATGGTGATACTTGCAATGGTGACAGTGCTCATGGTGACAGCGCTCATGGTTGCAGTACCCATGGTGACAGTGCTCAAAATGACAGTGACAGTGGTGGCAGTGACGATGGTGACAGTGCCCACGGTGACATTGCCTATAGTGACACATCTCACAGTGACATTGCCCATGGTGACAGTGCCCATGGTGACGTGCTCATGTTGACAGTGCTCACAGTGATAGTGCCCATGGTGACATTGCCCATGGTGGAAGTTTCCACGGTGCCCTTGCCAACAGTGACAGTGCCCACGCTGACAGTTCTCATTGTGATAGTGCCCATGGTGACAGTACACATGGTGATAATCGCAATGGTGACAGTGCTCATGGTGACAGTGCTCATGGTTGCAATACCCATGGTGACAGTGCTCAAAATGACAGTGACAGTGGTGGCAGTGACCATGGTGACAGTGCCCACGGTGACATCGCCTATAGTGACACTTCTCACGGTGACATTGCCAATGGTGACAGGGCTCATGTTGACGTGCTTATATTGACAGTGCTCACAGTGATAGTGCCCATGGTGACATTGCCCATGGTGGAATTGCACACAATGCCAGTTCCCACAGTGACAGTGCTCACGCTGAGAGTTGTCATGGTGATAGTGCCCATGGTGACAGTGCACATGGTCATACTGCCAATGGTGACAGTACTCATGGTTGCAGTACCCATGGTGACAGTGTGCAAAATGGCATTTCCCATGGTGACATTGCCCATGGTGACATTGCCTATGGTGACACATCTCACGGTGACATTTCCCATGGTGACATTGCTCAAGGTGACACACGACATTGTGCCAGTGCCCATGGTGACAGTGCACATTGTGATACTCGCAATGGTGACAGTGCTCATGGTGACAGCGCTCATGGTGGCAGTACCCAAGGTGACAGTGCTCACAGTGACAGTGCCCACTGTATGAGTGCCCATGTTGACAGTGCTCATGGTGCCACTGACCATGGTGACATTGCCTATGGTGACAGTGCTCATGGTGACAGTGCCCATGGTGACACTGACCACAGTGAGAATGCTCACAGTGATAGTGCAAATGGTGAAAGCACTCATGTTGACAGCCCCCATTGTGCAAGGTGCCATGGTGACAGTGACCATGGTGAGAGATCTCACGGTGATAGCGCTCACGGTAATAGTCCTCATGGTGACAGTGCAAATGGTGACAATACACAGGGTGACAGTACACATGGTGAAAATACCCATGGTAGCAGTTCTCATAGTGACAGTGCTCATGGGGGATGTGCCCATGCTGACAGTGCTCATTGTGGCAGTGCTCATGGTGACAGTACCGATGAGGCCAGTGATTATGGTGATGGTGTTCACAGTGGCTGTGCTCATGGAGATAGTGCTCACGGTGACCGTGCCCATGATGGCAGTGCCCAGGGTGACAGTGCTCACGGGGAAAGTGCCAATGATAACATTAACCATGGTGATAGTGCCCCCGGTGACACGGCCCACAGTGACATTGCTCATGGTGATAGTGCCATTAGTGACAGTGCTCACGGTGAAGTTGCCCATCCTGACAATGCTCATGGTGACATTGACCTTCGAGATAGTACCCATGTTGACAGTGCCCATGGTGACGTGCTCATGTTGACAGTGCTCAAAGTGATAGTGCCCATGGTGACATTGCCAAGAGTGACAGTGCCCATGCTGACAGTTCTCATTGTGATAGTGCCCATGGTGACAGTGCACATGGTGATACTTGCAATGGTGACAGTGCTCATGGTGACAGCGCTCATGGTTGCAGTACCCATGGTGACAGTGCTCAAAATGACAGTGACAGTGGTGGCAGTGACCATGGTGACAGTGCCCACGGTGACATTGCCTATAGTGACACTTCTCACAGTGACATTGCCCATGGTGACAGTGCCCATGGTGACGTGCTCATGTTGACAGTGCTCACAGTGATAGTGCCCATGGTGACATTGCCCATGGTGGAAGTGCCCACGGTGCCCTTGCCAACAGTGACAGTGCCCACGCTGACAGTTCTCATTGTGATAGTGCCCATGGTGACAGTACACATGGTGATAATCGCAATGGTGACAGTGCTCATGGTGACAGTGCTCATGGTTGCAATACCCATGGTGACAGTGCTCAAAATGACAGTGACAGTGGTGGCAGTGACCATGGTGACAGTGCCCACGGTGACATCGCCTATAGTGACACTTCTCACGGTGACATTGCCAATGGTGACAGGGCTCATGTTGACGTGCTTATATTGACAGTGCTCACAGTGATAGTGCCCATGGTGACATTGCCCATGGTGGAATTGCACACAATGCCAGTTCCCACAGTGACAGTGCTCATGCTGAGAGTTGTCATGGTGATAGTGCCCATGGTGACAGTGCACATGGTCATACTGCCAATGGTGACAGTACTCATGGTTGCAGTACCCATGGTGACAGTGTGCAAAATGGCATTTCCCATGGTGACATTGCCCATGGTGACATTGCCTATGGTGACACATCTCACGGTGACATTTCCCATGGTGACATTGCTCAAGGTGACACACGACATTGTGCCAGTGCCCATGGTGACAGTGCACATTGTGATACTCGCAATGGTGACAGTGCTCATGGTGACAGCGCTCATGGTGGCAGTACCCAAGGTGACAGTGCTCACAGTGACAGTGCCCACTGTATGAGTGCCCATGTTGACAGTGCTCATGGTGACACTGACCATGGTGACATTGCCTATGGTGACAGAGCTCATGGTGACAGTGCCCATGGTGACACTGACCACAGTGAGAATGCTCACAGTGATAGTGCCAATGGTGCCAGCACTCATGTTGACAGCCCCCATTGTGCAAGGTGCCATGGTGACAGTGACCATGGTGAGAGATCTCACGGTGATAGCACTCACGGTAATAGTCCTGATGGTGACAGTGCAAATGGTGACAATACAGAGGGTGACAGTACTCATGGTGAAAATACCCATGCTAGCAGTTCTCATAGTGACAGTGCTCATGGGGTTGTGCCCATGCTGACAGTGCTCATTGTGGCAGTGCTCATGGTGACAGTACCGATGAGGCCAGTGATTATGGTGATGGTGTTCACAGTGGCTGTGCTCATGGAGATAGTGCTCACGGTGACCGTGCCCATGATGACAGTGCCCAGGGTGACAGTGCTCACGGGGAAAGTGCCAATGAGAACATTAACCATGTTGATAGTGCCCCTGGTGACACGGCCCACAGTGACATTGCTCATGGTGATAGTGCCTTTGGTGACAGTGCTCATGGTGAAATTGCCCTTCCTGACAATCCTCATGGTGACATTGCCCTTCGTGATAGTACCCATGTTGACAGTGCCCATGGTGACGTGCTCATGTTGACAGTGCTCACAGTGATAGTGCCCATGGTGACATTGCCCATGGTGGAAGTGCCCACGGTGCCCTTGCCAACAGTGACAGTGCCCACGCTGACAGTTCTCATTGTGATAGTGCCCATGGTGACAGTACACATGGTGATAATCGCAATGGTGACAGTGCTCATGGTGACAGTGCTCATGGTTGCAATACCCATGGTGACAGTGCTCAAAATGACAGTGACAGTGGTGGCAGTGACCATGGTGACAGTGCCCACGGTGACATCGCCTATAGTGACACTTCTCACGGTGACATTGCCAATGGTGAAAGGGCTCATGTTGACGTGCTTATATTGACAGGGCTCACAGTGATAGTGCCCATGGTGACATTGCCCATGGTGGAATTGCACACAATGCCAGTTCCCACAGTGACAGTGCTCACGCTGAGAGTTGTCATGGTGATAGTGCCCATGGTGACAGTGCACATGGTCATACTGCCAATGGTGACAGTACTCATGGTTGCAGTACCCATGGTGACAGTGTGCAAAATGGCATTTCCCATGGTGACATTGCCCATGGTGACATTGCCTATGGTGACACATCACACGGTGACATTTCCCATGGTGACATTGCTCAAGGTGACACACGACATTGTGCCAGTGCCCATGGTGACAGTGCACATTGTGATACTCGCAATGGTGACAGTGCTCATGGTGACAGCGCTCATGGTGGCAGTACCCAAGGTGACAGTGCTCACAGTGACAGTGCCCACTGTATGAGTGCCCATGTTGACAGTGCTCATGGTGCCACTGACCATGGTGACATTGCCTATGGTGACAGTGCTCATGGTGACAGTGCCCATGGTGACACTGACCACAGTGAGAATGCTCACAGTGATAGTGCCAATGGTGAAAGCACTCATGTTGACAGCCCCCATTGTGCAAGGTGCCATGGTGACAGTGACCATGGTGAGAGATCTCACGGTGATAGCGCTCACGGTAATAGTCCTCATGGTGACAGTGCAAATGGTGACAATACACAGGGTGACAGTACACATGGTGAAAATACCCATGCTAGCAGTTCTCATAGTGACAGTGCTCATGGGGGATGTGCCCATGCTGACAGTGCTCATTGTGGCAGTGCTCATGGTGACAGTACCGATGAGGCCAGTGATTATGGTGATGGTGTTCACAGTGGCTGTGCTCATGGAGATAGTGCTCACGGTGACCGTGCCCATGATGACAGTGCCCAGGGTGACAGTGCTCACGGGGAAAGTGCCAATGATAACATTAACCATGGTGATAGTGCCCCTGGTGACACGGCCCACAGTGACATTGCTCATGGTGATAGTGCCATTGGTGACAGTGCTCACGGTGAAGTTGCCCATCCTGACAATGCTCATGGTGACATTGACCTTCGAGATAGTACCCATGTTGACAGTGCCCATGGTGACGTGCTCATGTTGACAGTGCTCACAGTGATAGTGCCCATTGTGACATTGCCAAGAGTGACAATGCCCATGCTGACAGTTCTCATTGTGATAGTGCCCATGGTGACAGTGCACATGGTGATACTTGCAATGGTGACAGTGCTCATGGTGACAGCGCTCATGGTTGCAGTACCCATGGTGACAGTGCTCAAAATGACAGTGACAGTGGTGGCAGTGACCATGGTGACAGTGCCCACGGTGACATTGCCTATAGTGACACTTCTCACAGTGACATTGCCCATGGTGACAGGGCTCATGTTGACGTGCTCATATTGAAAGTGCTCACAGCGATAATGTCCATGGTGACATTGCCCATGGTGGAATTGCACACAATGCCATTTCCAACAGTGACAGTGCTCACGCTGAGAGTTGTCATGGTGATAGTGCCCATGGTGACAGTGCACATGGTCATACTGCCAATGGTTAAATTACTCATGGTGACAGTACTCATGGTTGCAGTACCCATGGTGACAGTGCTCAAAATGGCAGTTCCCATGCTGACATTGCCCATGGTGACATTGCCTATGGTGACACTTCTCACGGTGACATTTCCCATGGTGACATGGCTCATGGTGACACACCACATTGTGCCAGTGCCCATGGTGACAGTGTTCACAGTGAAAGTGCTCATGGTAATACTGTTTACTTTGAGAGTGCCCAAGGTGAAAATACACATGGTGACATTACTCATTGAGAAATTGCCCATGGTTACAATTCTCATAGCAACAGTTATGGTGACAGTGCTCATGGTGGCACTGCCCTGGGGGACAGTGCTCGTGGTGTCAGTGCTCATGGTGACAGTGCTCATGATGAGAGTGCCTATGTTGTTAATTCCCATGGTGACACTTCTCACAGTGACACTGACAATGGTTACAGGTCACATGTTGGCCGTGCCCTTGGTGACAGTGCCCATGCAGACAGTACTTATGGTGACAGTGTTATCGGTGATAGTGCCCATGGTGAGAGTGCACATGGTGGTAGTGCACATGGTGGCACTGCAAAATGGTGACAGGGCTCATGGTGACAGTGCTCACGGTAAAAACCCATGCTGACAGTACTCACAGAGACACTGCTCATAGTGGCAGTAACCATGGTGACAGTTCGCACAGTGACAGTGCCCACTGTAGGAGTGCCCATGGAGACATTGCTCATGGTGACACTGACCACGGTGACATTGCCTATGGTGACAGTGCTCATGGTGACAGAGCCCAAGTTGACTCTGACCACAGTGAGAATGCTCACGGTGATAGTGCCAATGGTGACAGCACTCATGTTGACAGCACACATTGTGCAAGGTGCCATGGTGACAGTGACCATGGTGAGAGATCTCACGGTGATAGCACTCACGGTAATAGTCCTGATGGTGACAGTGCAAATGGTGACAATACAGAGGGTGACAGTACTCATGGTGAAAATACCCATGCTAGCAGTTCTCATAGTGACAGTGCTCATGGGGGAAGTGCCCATGCTGACAGTGCTCATTGTGGCAGTGCTCATGGTGACAGTACCGATGAGGCCAGTGATTATGGTGATGGTGTTCACAGTGGCTGTGCTCATGGAGATAGTGCTCACGGTGACCGTGCCCATGATGACAGTGCCCAGGGTGACAGTGCTCACGGGGAAAGTGCCAATGATAACATTAACCATGGTGATAGTGCCCCTGGTGACACGGCCCATAGTGACATTGCTCATGGTGATAGTGCCATTGGTGACAGTGCTCACGGTGAAGTTGCCCATCCTGACAATGCTCATGGTGACATTGACCTTCGAGATAGTACCCATGTTGACAGTGCCCATGGTGACGTGCTCATGTTGACAGTGCTCAAAGTGATAGTGCCCATGGTGACATTGCCAAGAGTGACAGTGCCCATGCTGACAGTTCTCATTGTGATAGTGCCCATGGTGACAGTGCACATGGTGATACTTGCAATGGTGACAGTGCTCATGGTGACAGCGCTCATGGTTGCAGTACCCATGGTGACAGTGCTCAAAATGACAGTGACAGTGGTGGCAGTGACCATGGTGACAGTGCCCACGGTGACATTGCCTATAGTGACACTTCTCACAGTGACATTGCCCATGGTGACAGTGCCCATGGTGACGTGCTCATGTTGACAGTGCTCACAGTGATAGTGCCCATGGTGACATTGCCCATGGTGGAAGTGCCCACGGTGCCCTTGCCAACAGTGACAGTGCCCACGCTGACAGTTCTCATTGTGATAGTGCCCATGGTGACAGTACACATGGTGATAATCGCAATGGTGACAGTGCTCATGGTGACAGTGCTCATGGTTGCAATACCCATGGTGACAGTGCTCAAAATGACAGTGACAGTGGTGGCAGTGACCATGGTGACAGTGCCCACGGTGACATCGCCTATAGTGACACTTCTCACGGTGACATTGCCAATGGTGACAGGGCTCATGTTGACGTGCTTATATTGACAGTGCTCACAGTGATAGTGCCCATGGTGACATTGCCCATGGTGGAATTGCACACAATGCCAGTTCCCACAGTGACAGTGCTCACGCTGAGAGTTGTCATGGTGATAGTGCCCATGGTGACAGTGCACATGGTCATACTGCCAATGGTGACAGTACTCATGGTTGCAGTACCCATGGTGACAGTGTGCAAAATGGCATTTCCCATGGTGACATTGCCCATGGTGACATTGCCTATGGTGACACATCTCACGGTGACATTTCCCATGGTGACATTGCTCAAGGTGACACACGACATTGTGCCAGTGCCCATGGTGACAGTGCACATTGTGATACTCGCAATGGTGACAGTGCTCATGGTGACAGCGCTCATGGTGGCAGTACCCAAGGTGACAGTGCTCACAGTGACAGTGCCCACTGTATGAGTGCCCATGTTGACAGTGCTCATGGTGCCACTGACCATGGTGACATTGCCTATGGTGACAGTGCTCATGGTGACAGTGCCCATGGTGACACTGACCACAGTGAGAATGCTCACAGTGATAGTGCCAATGGTGAAAGCACTCATGTTGACAGCCCCCATTGTGCAAGGTGCCATGGTGACAGTGACCATGGTGAGAGATCTCACGGTGATAGCGCTCACGGTAATAGTCCTCATGGTGACAGTGCAAATGGTGACAATACACAGGGTGACAGTACACATGGTGAAAATACCCATGGTAGCAGTTCTCATAGTGACAGTGCTCATGGGGGATGTGCCCATGCTGACAGTGCTCATTGTGGCAGTGCTCATGGTGACAGTACCGATGAGGCCAGTGATTATGGTGATGGTGTTCACAGTGGCTGTGCTCATGGAGATAGTGCTCACGGTGACCGTGCCCATGATGACAGTGCCCAGGGTGACAGTGCTCAAGGGGAAATTGCCAATGATAACATTAACCATGGTGATAGTGCCCCTGGTGACACGGCCCACAGTGACATTGCTCATGGTGATAGTGCCATTGGTGACAGTGCTCACGGTGAAGTTGCCCATCCTGACAATGCTCATGGTGACATTGACCTTCGAGATAGTACCCATGTTGACAGTGCCCATGGTGACGTGCTCATGTTGACAGTGCTCACAGTGATAGTGCCCATTATGACATTGCCAAGAGTGACAGTGCCCATGCTGACAGTTCTCATTGTGATAGTGCCCATGGTGACAGTGCACATGGTGATACTTGCAATGGTGACAGTGCTCATGGTGACAGCGCTCATGGTTGCAGTACCCATGGTGACAGTGCTCAAAAGGACAGTGACAGTGGTGGCAGTGACCATGGTGACAGTGCCCACGGTGACATTGCCTATAGTGACACTTCTCACAGTGACATTGCCCATGGTGACAGGGCTCATGTTGACGTGCTCATATTGACAGTGCTCACAGCGATAATGTCCATGGTGACATTGCCCATGGTGGAATTGCACACAATGCCATTTCCAACAGTGACAGTGCTCACGCTGAGAGTTGTCATGGTGATAGTGCCCATGGTGACAGTGCACATGGTCATACTGCCAATGGTTAAATTACTCATGGTGACAGTACTCATGGTTGCAGTACCCATGGTGACAGTGCTCAAAATGGCAGTTCCCATGCTGACATTGCCCATGGTGACATTGCCTATGGTGACACTTCTCACGGTGACATTTCCCATGGTGACATGGCTCATGGTGACACACCACATTGTGCCAGTGCCCATGGTGACAGTGTTCACAGTGAAAGTGCTCATGGTAATACTGTTTACTTTGAGAGTGCCCAAGGTGAAAATACACATGGTGACATTACTCATTGAGAAATTGCCCATGGTTACAATTCTCATAGCAACAGTTATGGTGACAGTGCTCACGATGGCACTGCCCTGGGGGACAGTGCTCGTGGTGTCAGTGCTCATGGTGACAGTGCTCATGATGAGAGTGCCTATGTTGTTAATTCCCATGGTGACACTTCTCACAGTGACACTGACAATGGTTACAGGTCACATGTTGGCCGTGCCCTTGGTGACAGTGCCCATGCAGACAGTACTTATGGTGACAGTGTTATCGGTGATAGTGCCCATGGTGAGAGTGCACATGGTGGTAGTGCACATGGTGGCACTGCAAAATGGTGACAGGGCTCATGGTGACAGTGCTCAAGGTAAAAACCCATGCTGACAGTACTCACAGAGACACTGCTCATAGTGGCAGTAACCATGGTGACAGTTCGCACAGTGACAGTGCCCACTGTAGGAGTGCCCATGGAGACATTGCTCATGGTGACAATGACCACGGTGACATTGCCTATGGTGACAGTGCTCATGGTGACAGAGCCCATGTTGACTCTGACCACAGTGAGAATGCTCACGGTGATAGTGCCAATGGTGACAGCACTCATGTTGACAGCACGCATTGTGCAAGGTGCCATGGTGACAGTGACCATGGTGAGAGATCTCACGGTGATAGCACTCACGGTAATAGTCCTGATGGTGACAGTGCAAATGGTGACAATACAGAGGGTGACAGTACTCATGGTGAAAATACCCATGCTAGCAGTTCTCATAGTGACAGTGCTCATGGGGGAAGTGCCCATGCTGACAGTGCTCATTGTGGCAGTGCTCATGGTGACAGTACCGATGAGGCCAGTGATTATGGTGATGGTGTTCACAGTGGCTGTGCTCATGGAGATAGTGCTCACGGTGACCGTGCCCATGATGGCAGTGCCCAGGGTGACAGTGCTCACGGGGAAAGTGCCAATGATAACATTAACCATGGTGATAGTGCCCCCGGTGACACGGCCCACAGTGACATTGCTCATGGTGATAGTGCCATTGGTGACAGTGCTCACGGTGAAGTTGCCCATCCTGACAATGCTCATGGTGACATTGACCTTCGAGATAGTACCCATGTTGACAGTGCCCATGGTGACGTGCTCATGTTGACAGTGCTCACAGTGATAGTGCCCATGGTGACATTGCCAAGAGTGACAGTGCCCATGCTGACAGTTCTCATTGTGATAGTGCCCATGGTGACAGTGCACATGGTGATACTTGCAATGGTGACAGTGCTCATGGTGACAGCGCTCATGGTTGCAGTACCCATGGTGACAGTGCTCAAAATGACAGTGACAGTGGTGGCAGTGACGATGGTGACAGTGCCCACGGTGACATTGCCTATAGTGACACATCTCACAGTGACATTGCCCATGGTGACAGTGCCCATGGTGACGTGCTCATGTTGACAGTGCTCACAGTGATAGTGCCCATGGTGACATTGCCCATGGTGGAAGTTTCCACGGTGCCCTTGCCAACAGTGACAGTGCCCACGCTGACAGTTCTCATTGTGATAGTGCCCATGGTGACAGTACACATGGTGATAATCGCAATGGTGACAGTGCTCATGGTGACAGTGCTCATGGTTGCAATACCCATGGTGACAGTGCTCAAAATGACAGTGACAGTGGTGGCAGTGACCATGGTGACAGTGCCCACGGTGACATCGCCTATAGTGACACTTCTCACGGTGACATTGCCAATGGTGACAGGGCTCATGTTGACGTGCTTATATTGACAGTGCTCACAGTGATAGTGCCCATGGTGACATTGCCCATGGTGGAATTGCACACAATGCCAGTTCCCACAGTGACAGTGCTCACGCTGAGAGTTGTCATGGTGATAGTGCCCATGGTGACAGTGCACATGGTCATACTGCCAATGGTGACAGTACTCATGGTTGCAGTACCCATGGTGACAGTGTGCAAAATGGCATTTCCCATGGTGACATTGCCCATGGTGACATTGCCTATGGTGACACATCTCACGGTGACATTTCCCATGGTGACATTGCTCAAGGTGACACACGACATTGTGCCAGTGCCCATGGTGACAGTGCACATTGTGATACTCGCAATGGTGACAGTGCTCATGGTGACAGCGCTCATGGTGGCAGTACCCAAGGTGACAGTGCTCACAGTGACAGTGCCCACTGTATGAGTGCCCATGTTGACAGTGCTCATGGTGCCACTGACCATGGTGACATTGCCTATGGTGACAGTGCTCATGGTGACAGTGCCCATGGTGACACTGACCACAGTGAGAATGCTCACAGTGATAGTGCAAATGGTGAAAGCACTCATGTTGACAGCCCCCATTGTGCAAGGTGCCATGGTGACAGTGACCATGGTGAGAGATCTCACGGTGATAGCGCTCACGGTAATAGTCCTCATGGTGACAGTGCAAATGGTGACAATACACAGGGTGACAGTACACATGGTGAAAATACCCATGGTAGCAGTTCTCATAGTGACAGTGCTCATGGGGGATGTGCCCATGCTGACAGTGCTCATTGTGGCAGTGCTCATGGTGACAGTACCGATGAGGCCAGTGATTATGGTGATGGTGTTCACAGTGGCTGTGCTCATGGAGATAGTGCTCACGGTGACCGTGCCCATGATGGCAGTGCCCAGGGTGACAGTGCTCACGGGGAAAGTGCCAATGATAACATTAACCATGGTGATAGTGCCCCCGGTGACACGGCCCACAGTGACATTGCTCATGGTGATAGTGCCATTAGTGACAGTGCTCACGGTGAAGTTGCCCATCCTGACAATGCTCATGGTGACATTGACCTTCGAGATAGTACCCATGTTGACAGTGCCCATGGTGACGTGCTCATGTTGACAGTGCTCAAAGTGATAGTGCCCATGGTGACATTGCCAAGAGTGACAGTGCCCATGCTGACAGTTCTCATTGTGATAGTGCCCATGGTGACAGTGCACATGGTGATACTTGCAATGGTGACAGTGCTCATGGTGACAGCGCTCATGGTTGCAGTACCCATGGTGACAGTGCTCAAAATGACAGTGACAGTGGTGGCAGTGACCATGGTGACAGTGCCCACGGTGACATTGCCTATAGTGACACATCTCACAGTGACATTGCCCATGGTGACAGTGCCCATGGTGACGTGCTCATGTTGACAGTGCTCACAGTGATAGTGCCCATGGTGACATTGCCCATGGTGGAAGTTTCCACGGTGCCCTTGCCAACAGTGACAGTGCCCACGCTGACAGTTCTCATTGTGATAGTGCCCATGGTGACAGTACACATGGTGATAATCGCAATGGTGACAGTGCTCATGGTGACAGTGCTCATGGTTGCAATACCCATGGTGACAGTGCTCAAAATGACAGTGACAGTGGTGGCAGTGACCATGGTGACAGTGCCCACGGTGACATCGCCTATAGTGACACTTCTCACGGTGACATTGCCAATGGTGACAGGGCTCATGTTGACGTGCTTATATTGACAGTGCTCACAGTGATAGTGCCCATGGTGACATTGCCCATGGTGGAATTGCACACAATGCCAGTTCCCACAGTGACAGTGCTCATGCTGAGAGTTGTCATGGTGATAGTGCCCATGGTGACAGTGCACATGGTCATACTGCCAATGGTGACAGTACTCATGGTTGCAGTACCCATGGTGACAGTGTGCAAAATGGCATTTCCCATGGTGACATTGCCCATGGTGACATTGCCTATGGTGACACATCTCACGGTGACATTTCCCATGGTGACATTGCTCAAGGTGACACACGACATTGTGCCAGTGCCCATGGTGACAGTGCACATTGTGATACTCGCAATGGTGACAGTGCTCATGGTGACAGCGCTCATGGTGGCAGTACCCAAGGTGACAGTGCTCACAGTGACAGTGCCCACTGTATGAGTGCCCATGTTGACAGTGCTCATGGTGACACTGACCATGGTGACATTGCCTATGGTGACAGAGCTCATGGTGACAGTGCCCATGGTGACACTGACCACAGTGAGAATGCTCACAGTGATAGTGCCAATGGTGCCAGCACTCATGTTGACAGCCCCCATTGTGCAAGGTGCCATGGTGACAGTGACCATGGTGAGAGATCTCACGGTGATAGCACTCACGGTAATAGTCCTGATGGTGACAGTGCAAATGGTGACAATACAGAGGGTGACAGTACTCATGGTGAAAATACCCATGCTAGCAGTTCTCATAGTGACAGTGCTCATGGGGTTGTGCCCATGCTGACAGTGCTCATTGTGGCAGTGCTCATGGTGACAGTACCGATGAGGCCAGTGATTATGGTGATGGTGTTCACAGTGGCTGTGCTCATGGAGATAGTGCTCACGGTGACCGTGCCCATGATGACAGTGCCCAGGGTGACAGTGCTCACGGGGAAAGTGCCAATGAGAACATTAACCATGTTGATAGTGCCCCTGGTGACACGGCCCACAGTGACATTGCTCATGGTGATAGTGCCTTTGGTGACAGTGCACATGGTGAAATTGCCCTTCCTGACAATCCTCATGGTGACATTGCCCTTCGTGATAGTACCCATGTTGACAGTGCCCATGGTGACGTGCTCATGTTGACAGTGCTCACAGTGATAGTGCCCATGGTGACATTGCCCATGGTGGAAGTGCCCACGGTGCCCTTGCCAACAGTGACAGTGCCCACGCTGACAGTTCTCATTGTGATAGTGCCCATGGTGACAGTACACATGGTGATAATCGCAATGGTGACAGTGCTCATGGTGACAGTGCTCATGGTTGCAATACCCATGGTGACAGTGCTCAAAATGACAGTGACAGTGGTGGCAGTGACCATGGTGACAGTGCCCACGGTGACATCGCCTATAGTGACACTTCTCACGGTGACATTGCCAATGGTGAAAGGGCTCATGTTGACGTGCTTATATTGACAGGGCTCACAGTGATAGTGCCCATGGTGACATTGCCCATGGTGGAATTGCACACAATGCCAGTTCCCACAGTGACAGTGCTCACGCTGAGAGTTGTCATGGTGATAGTGCCCATGGTGACAGTGCACATGGTCATACTGCCAATGGTGACAGTACTCATGGTTGCAGTACCCATGGTGACAGTGTGCAAAATGGCATTTCCCATGGTGACATTGCCCATGGTGACATTGCCTATGGTGACACATCACACGGTGACATTTCCCATGGTGACATTGCTCAAGGTGACACACGACATTGTGCCAGTGCCCATGGTGACAGTGCACATTGTGATACTCGCAATGGTGACAGTGCTCATGGTGACAGCGCTCATGGTGGCAGTACCCAAGGTGACAGTGCTCACAGTGACAGTGCCCACTGTATGAGTGCCCATGTTGACAGTGCTCATGGTGCCACTGACCATGGTGACATTGCCTATGGTGACAGTGCTCATGGTGACAGTGCCCATGGTGACACTGACCACAGTGAGAATGCTCACAGTGATAGTGCCAATGGTGAAAGCACTCATGTTGACAGCCCCCATTGTGCAAGGTGCCATGGTGACAGTGACCATGGTGAGAGATCTCACGGTGATAGCGCTCACGGTAATAGTCCTCATGGTGACAGTGCAAATGGTGACAATACACAGGGTGACAGTACACATGGTGAAAATACCCATGCTAGCAGTTCTCATAGTGACAGTGCTCATGGGGGATGTGCCCATGCTGACAGTGCTCATTGTGGCAGTGCTCATGGTGACAGTACCGATGAGGCCAGTGATTATGGTGATGGTGTTCACAGTGGCTGTGCTCATGGAGATAGTGCTCACGGTGACCGTGCCCATGATGACAGTGCCCAGGGTGACAGTGCTCACGGGGAAAGTGCCAATGATAACATTAACCATGGTGATAGTGCCCCTGGTGACACGGCCCACAGTGACATTGCTCATGGTGATAGTGCCATTGGTGACAGTGCTCACGGTGAAGTTGCCCATCCTGACAATGCTCATGGTGACATTGACCTTCGAGATAGTACCCATGTTGACAGTGCCCATGGTGACGTGCTCATGTTGACAGTGCTCACAGTGATAGTGACCATTGTGACATTGCCAAGAGTGACAATGCCCATGCTGACAGTTCTCATTGTGATAGTGCCCATGGTGACAGTGCACATGGTGATACTTGCAATGGTGACAGTGCTCATGGTGACAGCGCTCATGGTTGCAGTACCCATGGTGACAGTGCTCAAAATGACAGTGACAGTGGTGGCAGTGACCATGGTGACAGTGCCCACGGTGACATTGCCTATAGTGACACTTCTCACAGTGACATTGCCCATGGTGACAGGGCTCATGTTGACGTGCTCATATTGAAAGTGCTCACAGCGATAATGTCCATGGTGACATTGCCCATGGTGGAATTGCACACAATGCCATTTCCAACAGTGACAGTGCTCACGCTGAGAGTTGTCATGGTGATAGTGCCCATGGTGACAGTGCACATGGTCATACTGCCAATGGTTAAATTACTCATGGTGACAGTACTCATGGTTGCAGTACCCATGGTGACAGTGCTCAAAATGGCAGTTCCCATGGTGACATTGCCCATGGTGACATTGCCTATGGTGACACTTCTCACGGTGACATTTCCCATGGTGACATGGCTCATGGTGACACACCACATTGTGCCAGTGCCCATGGTGACAGTGTTCACAGTGAAAGTGCTCATGGTAATACTGTTTACTTTGAGAGTGCCCAAGGTGAAAATACACATGGTGACATTACTCATTGAGAAATTGCCCATGGTTACAATTCTCATAGCAACAGTTATGGTGACAGTGCTCATGGTGGCACTGCCCTGGGGGACAGTGCTCGTGGTGTCAGTGCTCATGGTGACAGTGCTCATGATGAGAGTGCCTATGTTGTTAATTCCCATGGTGACACTTCTCACAGTGACACTGACAATGGTTACAGGTCACATGTTGGCCGTGCCCTTGGTGACAGTGCCCATGCAGACAGTACTTATGGTGACAGTGTTATCGGTGATAGTGCCCATGGTGAGAGTGCACATGGTGGTAGTGCACATGGTGGCACTGCAAAATGGTGACAGGGCTCATGGTGACAGTGCTCACGGTAAAAACCCATGCTGACAGTACTCACAGAGACACTGCTCATAGTGGCAGTAACCATGGTGACAGTTCGCACAGTGACAGTGCCCACTGTAGGAGTGCCCATGGAGACATTGCTCATGGTGACACTGACCACGGTGACATTGCCTATGGTGACAGTGCTCATGGTGACAGAGCCCAAGTTGACTCTGACCACAGTGAGAATGCTCACGGTGATAGTGCCAATGGTGACAGCACTCATGTTGACAGCACACATTGTGCAAGGTGCCATGGTGACAGTGACCATGGTGAGAGATCTCACGGTGATAGCACTCACGGTAATAGTCCTGATGGTGACAGTGCAAATGGTGACAATACAGAGGGTGACAGTACTCATGGTGAAAATACCCATGCTAGCAGTTCTCATAGTGACAGTGCTCATGGGGGAAGTGCCCATGCTGACAGTGCTCATTGTGGCAGTGCTCATGGTGACAGTACCGATGAGGCCAGTGATTATGGTGATGGTGTTCACAGTGGCTGTGCTCATGGAGATAGTGCTCACGGTGACCGTGCCCATGATGACAGTGCCCAGGGTGACAGTGCTCACGGGGAAAGTGCCAATGATAACATTAACCATGGTGATAGTGCCCCCGGTGACACGGCCCATAGTGACATTGCTCATGGTGATAGTGCCATTGGTGACAGTGCTCACGGTGAAGTTGCCCATCCTGACAATGCTCATGGTGACATTGACCTTCGAGATAGTACCCATGTTGACAGTGCCCATGGTGACGTGCTCATGTTGACAGTGCTCAAAGTGATAGTGCCCATGGTGACATTGCCAAGAGTGACAGTGCCCATGCTGACAGTTCTCATTGTGATAGTGCCCATGGTGACAGTGCACATGGTGATACTTGCAATGGTGACAGTGCTCATGGTGACAGCGCTCATGGTTGCAGTACCCATGGTGACAGTGCTCAAAATGACAGTGACAGTGGTGGCAGTGACCATGGTGACAGTGCCCACGGTGACATTGCCTATAGTGACACTTCTCACAGTGACATTGCCCATGGTGACAGTGCCCATGGTGACGTGCTCATGTTGACAGTGCTCACAGTGATAGTGCCCATGGTGACATTGCCCATGGTGGAAGTGCCCACGGTGCCCTTGCCAACAGTGACAGTGCCCACGCTGACAGTTCTCATTGTGATAGTGCCCATGGTGACAGTACACATGGTGATAATCGCAATGGTGACAGTGCTCATGGTGACAGTGCTCATGGTTGCAATACCCATGGTGACAGTGCTCAAAATGACAGTGACAGTGGTGGCAGTGACCATGGTGACAGTGCCCACGGTGACATCGCCTATAGTGACACTTCTCACGGTGACATTGCCAATGGTGACAGGGCTCATGTTGACGTGCTTATATTGACAGTGCTCACAGTGATAGTGCCCATGGTGACATTGCCCATGGTGGAATTGCACACAATGCCAGTTCCCACAGTGACAGTGCTCACGCTGAGAGTTGTCATGGTGATAGTGCCCATGGTGACAGTGCACATGGTCATACTGCCAATGGTGACAGTACTCATGGTTGCAGTACCCATGGTGACAGTGTGCAAAATGGCATTTCCCATGGTGACATTGCCCATGGTGACATTGCCTATGGTGACACATCTCACGGTGACATTTCCCATGGTGACATTGCTCAAGGTGACACACGACATTGTGCCAGTGCCCATGGTGACAGTGCACATTGTGATACTCGCAATGGTGACAGTGCTCATGGTGACAGCGCTCATGGTGGCAGTACCCAAGGTGACAGTGCTCACAGTGACAGTGCCCACTGTATGAGTGCCCATGTTGACAGTGCTCATGGTGCCACTGACCATGGTGACATTGCCTATGGTGACAGTGCTCATGGTGACAGTGCCCATGGTGACACTGACCACAGTGAGAATGCTCACAGTGATAGTGCCAATGGTGAAAGCACTCATGTTGACAGCCCCCATTGTGCAAGGTGCCATGGTGACAGTGACCATGGTGAGAGATCTCACGGTGATAGCGCTCACGGTAATAGTCCTCATGGTGACAGTGCAAATGGTGACAATACACAGGGTGACAGTACACATGGTGAAAATACCCATGGTAGCATTTCTCATAGTGACAGTGCTCATGGGGGATGTGCCCATGCTGACAGTGCTCATTGTGGCAGTGCTCATGGTGACAGTACCGATGAGGCCAGTGATTATGGTGATGGTGTTCACAGTGGCTGTGCTCATGGAGATAGTGCTCACGGTGACCGTGCCCATGATGACAGTGCCCAGGGTGACAGTGCTCAAGGGGAAATTGCCAATGATAACATTAACCATGGTGATAGTGCCCCTGGTGACACGGCCCACAGTGACATTGCTCATGGTGATAGTGCCATTGGTGACAGTGCTCACGGTGAAGTTGCCCATCCTGACAATGCTCATGGTGACATTGACCTTCGAGATAGTACCCATGTTGACAGTGCCCATGGTGACGTGCTCATGTTGACAGTGCTCACAGTGATAGTGCCCATTGTGACATTGCCAAGAGTGACAGTGCCCATGCTGACAGTTCTCATTGTGATAGTGCCCATGGTGACAGTGCACATGGTGATACTTGCAATGGTGACAGTGCTCATGGTGACAGCGCTCATGGTTGCAGTACCCATGGTGACAGTGCTCAAAAGGACAGTGACAGTGGTGGCAGTGACCATGGTGACAGTGCCCACGGTGACATTGCCTATAGTGACACTTCTCACAGTGACATTGCCCATGGTGACAGGGCTCATGTTGACGTGCTCATATTGACAGTGCTCACAGCGATAATGTCCATGGTGACATTGCCCATGGTGGAATTGCACACAATGCCATTTCCAACAGTGACAGTGCTCACGCTGAGAGTTGTCATGGTGATAGTGCCCATGGTGACAGTGCACATGGTCATACTGCCAATGGTTAAATTACTCATGGTGACAGTACTCATGGTTGCAGTACCCATGGTGACAGTGCTCAAAATGGCAGTTCCCATGCTGACATTGCCCATGGTGACATTGCCTATGGTGACACTTCTCACGGTGACATTTCCCATGGTGACATGGCTCATGGTGACACACCACATTGTGCCAGTGCCCATGGTGACAGTGTTCACAGTGAAAGTGCTCATGGTAATACTGTTTACTTTGAGAGTGCCCAAGGTGAAAATACACATGGTGACATTACTCATTGAGAAATTGCCCATGGTTACAATTCTCATAGCAACAGTTATGGTGACAGTGCTCACGATGGCACTGCCCTGGGGGACAGTGCTCGTGGTGTCAGTGCTCATGGTGACAGTGCTCATGATGAGAGTGCCTATGTTGTTAATTCCCATGGTGACACTTCTCACAGTGACACTGACAATGGTTACAGGTCACATGTTGGCCGTGCCCTTGGTGACAGTGCCCATGCAGACAGTACTTATGGTGACAGTGTTATCGGTGATAGTGCCCATGGTGAGAGTGCACATGGTGGTAGTGCACATGGTGGCACTGAAAAATGGTGACAGGGCTCATGGTGACAGTGCTCAAGGTAAAAACCCATGCTGACAGTACTCACAGAGACACTGCTCATAGTGGCAGTAACCATGGTGACAGTTCGCACAGTGACAGTGCCCACTGTAGGAGTGCTCATGGTGACACTGACCACGGTGACATTGCCTATGGTGACAGTGCTCATGGTGACAGAGCCCATGTTGACTCTGACCACAGTGAGAATGCTCACGGTGATAGTGCCAATGGTGACAGCACTCATGTTGACAGCACGCATTGTGCAAGGTGCCATGGTGACAGTGACCATGGTGAGAGATCTCACGGTGATAGCACTCACGGTAATAGTCCTGATGGTGACAGTGCAAATGGTGACAATACAGAGGGTGACAGTACTCATGGTGAAAATACCCATGCTAGCAGTTCTCATAGTGACAGTGCTCATGGGGGAAGTGCCCATGCTGACAGTGCTCATTGTGGCAGTGCTCATGGTGACAGTACCGATGAGGCCAGTGATTATGGTGATGGTGTTCACAGTGGCTGTGCTCATGGAGATAGTGCTCACGGTGACCGTGCCCATGATGGCAGTGCCCAGGGTGACAGTGCTCACGGGGAAAGTGCCAATGATAACATTAACCATGGTGATAGTGCCCCCGGTGACACGGCCCACAGTGACATTGCTCATGGTGATAGTGCCATTGGTGACAGTGCTCACGGTGAAGTTGCCCATCCTGACAATGCTCATGGTGACATTGACCTTCGAGATAGTACCCATGTTGACAGTGCCCATGGTGACGTGCTCATGTTGACAGTGCTCACAGTGATAGTGCCCATGGTGACATTGCCAAGAGTGACAGTGCCCATGCTGACAGTTCTCATTGTGATAGTGCCCATGGTGACAGTGCACATGGTGATACTTGCAATGGTGACAGTGCTCATGGTGACAGCGCTCATGGTTGCAGTACCCATGGTGACAGTGCTCAAAATGACAGTGACAGTGGTGGCAGTGACCATGGTGACAGTGCCCACGGTGACATTGCCTATAGTGACACATCTCACAGTGACATTGCCCATGGTGACAGTGCCCATGGTGACGTGCTCATGTTGACAGTGCTCACAGTGATAGTGCCCATGGTGACATTGCCCATGGTGGAAGTTTCCACGGTGCCCTTGCCAACAGTGACAGTGCCCACGCTGACAGTTCTCATTGTGATAGTGCCCATGGTGACAGTACACATGGTGATAATCGCAATGGTGACAGTGCTCATGGTGACAGTGCTCATGGTTGCAATACCCATGGTGACAGTGCTCAAAATGACAGTGACAGTGGTGGCAGTGACCATGGTGACAGTGCCCACGGTGACATCGCCTATAGTGACACTTCTCACGGTGACATTGCCAATGGTGACAGGGCTCATGTTGACGTGCTTATATTGACAGTGCTCACAGTGATAGTGCCCATGGTGACATTGCCCATGGTGGAATTGCACACAATGCCAGTTCCCACAGTGACAGTGCTCACGCTGAGAGTTGTCATGGTGATAGTGCCCATGGTGACAGTGCACATGGTCATACTGCCAATGGTGACAGTACTCATGGTTGCAGTACCCATGGTGACAGTGTGCAAAATGGCATTTCCCATGGTGACATTGCCCATGGTGACATTGCCTATGGTGACACATCTCACGGTGACATTTCCCATGGTGACATTGCTCAAGGTGACACACGACATTGTGCCAGTGCCCATGGTGACAGTGCACATTGTGATACTCGCAATGGTGACAGTGCTCATGGTGACAGCGCTCATGGTGGCAGTACCCAAGGTGACAGTGCTCACAGTGACAGTGCCCACTGTATGAGTGCCCATGTTGACAGTGCTCATGGTGCCACTGACCATGGTGACATTGCCTATGGTGACAGTGCTCATGGTGACAGTGCCCATGGTGACACTGACCACAGTGAGAATGCTCACAGTGATAGTGCCAATGGTGAAAGCACTCATGTTGACAGCCCCCATTGTGCAAGGTGCCATGGTGACAGTGACCATGGTGAGAGATCTCACGGTGATAGCGCTCACGGTAATAGTCCTCATGGTGACAGTGCAAATGGTGACAATACACAGGGTGACAGTACACATGGTGAAAATACCCATGGTAGCAGTTCTCATAGTGACAGTGCTCATGGGGGATGTGCCCATGCTGACAGTGCTCATTGTGGCAGTGCTCATGGTGACAGTACCGATGAGGCCAGTGATTATGGTGATGGTGTTCACAGTGGCTGTGCTCATGGAGATAGTGCTCACGGTGACCGTGCCCATGATGACAGTGCCCAGGGTGACAGTGCTCAAGGGGAAATTGCCAATGATAACATTAACCATGGTGATAGTGCCCCTGGTGACACGGCCCACAGTGACATTGCTCATGGTGATAGTGCCATTGGTGACAGTGCTCACGGTGAAGTTGCCCATCCTGACAATGCTCATGGTGACATTGACCTTCGAGATAGTACCCATGTTGACAGTGCCCATGGTGACGTGCTCATGTTGACAGTGCTCACAGTGATAGTGCCCATTGTGACATTGCCAAGAGTGACAGTGCCCATGCTGACAGTTCTCATTGTGATAGTGCCCATGGTGACAGTGCACATGGTGATACTTGCAATGGTGACAGTGCTCATGGTGACAGCGCTCATGGTTGCAGTACCCATGGTGACAGTGCTCAAAAGGACAGTGACAGTGGTGGCAGTGACCATGGTGACAGTGCCCACGGTGACATTGCCTATAGTGACACTTCTCACAGTGACATTGCCCATGGTGACAGGGCTCATGTTGACGTGCTCATATTGACAGTGCTCACAGCGATAATGTCCATGGTGACATTGCCCATGGTGGAATTGCACACAATGCCATTTCCAACAGTGACAGTGCTCACGCTGAGAGTTGTCATGGTGATAGTGCCCATGGTGACAGTGCACATGGTCATACTGCCAATGGTTAAATTACTCATGGTGACAGTACTCATGGTGGCAGTACCCATGGTGACAGTGCTCAAAATGGCAGTTCCCATGGTGACATTGCCCATGGTGACATTGCCTATGGTGACACTTCTCACGGTGACATTTCCCATGGTGACATGGCTCATGGTGACACACCACATTGTGCCAGTGCCCATGGTGACAGTGTTCACAGTGAAAGTGCTCATGGTAATACTGTTTACTTTGAGAGTGCCCAAGGTGAAAATACACATGGTGACATTACTCATTGAGAAATTGCCCATGGTTACAATTCTCATAGCAACAGTTATGGTGACAGTGCTCATGGTGGCACTGCCCTGGGGGACAGTGCTCGTGGTGTCAGTGCTCATGGTGACAGTGCTCATGATGAGAGTGCCTATGTTGTTAATTCCCATGGTGACACTTCTCACAGTGACACTGACAATGGTTACAGGTCACATGTTGGCCGTGCCCTTGGTGACAGTGCCCATGCAGACAGTACTTATGGTGACAGTGTTATCGGTGATAGTGCCCATGGTGAGAGTGCACATGGTGGTAGTGCACATGGTGGCACTGAAAAATGGTGACAGGGCTCATGGTGACAGTGCTCACGGTAAAAACCCATGCTGACAGTACTCACAGAGACACTGCTCATAGTGGCAGTAACCATGGTGACAGTTCGCACAGTGACAGTGCCCACTGTAGGAGTGCCCATGGAGACATTGCTCATGGTGACACTGACCACGGTGACATTGCCTATGGTGACAGTGCTCATGATGACAGAGCCCATGTTGACTCTGACCACAGTGAGAATGCTCACGGTGATAGTGCCAATGGTGACAGCACTCATGTTGACAGCACGCATTGTGCAAGGTGCCATGGTGACAGTGACCATGGTGAGAGATCTCACGGTGATAGCACTCACGGTAATAGTCCTGATGGTTACAGTGCAAATGGTGACAATACAGAGGGTGACAGTACTCATGGTGAAAATACCCATGCTAGCAGTTCTCATAGTGACAGTGCTCATGGGGGAAGTGCCCATGCTGACAGTGCTCATTGTGGCAGTGCTCATGGTGACAGTACCGATGAGGCCAGTGATTATGGTGATGGTGTTCACAGTGGCTGTGCTCATGGAGATAGTGCTCACGGTGACCGTGCCCATGATGACAGTGCCCAGGGTGACAGTGCTCACGGGGAAAGTGCCAATGAGACCATTAACCATGGTGATAGTGCCCCTGGTGACACGGCCCACAGTGACATTGCTCATGGTGATAGTGCCATTGGTGACAGTGCTCACGGTGAAGTTGCCCATCCTGACAATGCTCATGGTGACATTGCCCTTCGAGATAGTACCCATGTTGACAGTGCCCATGGTGACGTGCTCATGTTGACAGTGCTCAAAGTGATAGTGCCCATGGTGACATTGCCAAGAGTGACAGTGCCCATGCTGACAGTTCTCATTGTGATAGTGCCCATGGTGACAGTGCACATGGTGATACTTGCAATGGTGACAGTGCTCATGGTGACAGCGCTCATGGTTGCAGTACCCATGGTGAAAGTGCTCAAAATGACAGTGACAGTGGTGGGAGTGACCATGGTGACAGTGTCCACGGTGACATTGCCTATAGTGACACTTCTCACAGTGAAATTGCCCATGGTGACAGGGCTCATGTTGACGTGCTCATATTGACAGTGCTCACAGCGATAATGTCCATGGTGACATTGCCCATGGTGGAATTGCACACAATGCCATTTCCAACAGTGACAGTGCTCACGCTGAGAGTTGTCATGGTGATAGTGCCCATGGTGACAGTGCACATGGTCATACTGCCAATGGTGACAGTACTCATGGTTGCAGTACCCATGGTGACAGTGTGCAAAATGGCATTTCCCATGGTGACATTGCCCATGGTGACATTGCCTATGGTGACACATCTCACGGTGACATTTCCCATGGTGACATTGCTCAAGGTGACACACGACATTGTGCCAGTGCCCATGGTGACAGTGCACATTGTGATACTCGCCATGGTGACAGTGCTTATGGTGACAGCGCTCATGGTGGCAGTACCCAAGGTGACAGTGCTCACAGTGACAGTGCCCACTGTATGAGTGCCCATGTTGACAGTGCTCATGGTGCCACAGACCATGGTGACATTGCCTATGGTGACAGTGCTCATGGTGACAGTGCCCATGGTGACACTGACCACAGTGAGAATGCTCACAGTGATAGTGCCAATGGTGCCAGCACTCATGTTGACAGCCCCCATTGTGCAAGGTGCCATGGTGACAGTGACCATGGTGAGAGATCTCACGGTGATAGCGCTCACGGTAATAGTCCTCATGGTGACAGTGCAAATGGTGACAATACACAGGGTGACAGTACACATGGTGAAAATACCCATGGTAGCAGTTCTCATAGTGACAGTGCTCATGGGGGATGTGCCCATGCTGACAGTGCTCATTGTGGCAGTGCTCATGGTGACAGTACCGATGAGGCCAGTGATTATGGTGATGGTGTTCACAGTGGCTGTGCTCATGGAGATATTGCTCACGGTGACCGTGCCCATGATGACAGTGCCCAGGGTGACAGTGCTCACGGGGAAATTGCCAATGATAACATTAACCATGGTGATAGTGCCCCTGGTGACACGGCCCACAGTGACATTGCTCATGGTGATAGTGCCATTGGTGACAGTGCTCATGGTGAAGTTGCCCATCCTGACAATGCTCATGGTGACATTGACCTTCGAGATAGTACCCATGTTGACAGTGCCCATGGTGACATGCTCATGTTGACAGTGCTCAAAGTGATAGTGCCCATGGTGACATTGCCAAGAGTGACAGTGCCCATGCTGACAGTTCTCATTGTGATAGTGCCCATGGTGACAGTGCACATGGTGATACTTGCAATGGTGACAGTGCTCATGGTGACAGCGCTCATGGTTGCAGTACCCATGGTGACAGTGCTCAAAATGACAGTGACAGTGGTGGCAGTGACCATGGTGACAGTGCCCACGGTGACATTGCCTATAGTGACACTTCTCACAGTGACATTGCCCATGGTGACAGGGCTCATGTTGACGTGCTCATATTGACAGTGCTCACAGCGATAATGTCCATGGTGACATTGCCCATGGTGGAATTGCACACAATGCCATTTCCAACAGTGACAGTGCTCACGCTGAGAGTTGTCATGGTGATAGTGCCCATGGTGACAGTGCACATGGTCATACTGCCAATGGTTAAATTACTCATGGTGACAGTACTCATGGTTGCAGTACCCATGGTGACAGTGCTCAAAATGGCAGTTCCCATGGTGACATTGCCCATGGTGACATTGCCTATGGTGACACTTCTCACGGTGACATTTCCCATGGTGACATGGCTCATGGTGACACACCACATTGTGCCAGTGCCCATGGTGACAGTGTTCACAGTGAAAGTGCTCATGGTAATACTGTTTACTTTGAGAGTGCCCAAGGTGAAAATACACATGGTAACATTACTCATTGAGAAATTGCCCATGGTTACAATTCTCATAGCAACAGTTATGGTGACAGTGCTCATGGTGGCACTGCCCTGGGGGACAGTGCTCGTGGTGTCAGTGCTCATGGTGACAGTGCTCATGATGAGAGTGCCTATGTTGTTAATTCCCATGGTGACACTTCTCACAGTGACACTGACAATGGTTACAGGTCACATGTTGGCCGTGCCCTTGGTGACAGTGCCCATGCAGACAGTACTTATGGTGACAGTGTTATCGGTGATAGTGCCCATGGTGAGAGTGCACATGGTGGTAGTGCACATGGTGGCACTGAAAAATGGTGACAGGGCTCATGGTGACAGTGCTCACGGTAAAAACCCATGCTGACAGTACTCACAGAGACACTGCTCATAGTGGCAGTAACCATGGTGACAGTTCGCACAGTGACAGTGCCCACTGTAGGAGTGCCCATGGAGACATTGCTCATGGTGACACTGACCACGGTGACATTGCCTATGGTGACAGTGCTCATGATGACAGAGCCCATGTTGACTCTGACCACAGTGAGAATGCTCACGGTGATAGTGCCAATGGTGACAGCACTCATGTTGACAGCACGCATTGTGCAAGGTGCCATGGTGACAGTGACCATGGTGAGAGATCTCACGGTGATAGCACTCACGGTAATAGTCCTGATGGTTACAGTGCAAATGGTGACAATACAGAGGGTGACAGTACTCATGGTGAAAATACCCATGCTAGCAGTTCTCATAGTGACAGTGCTCATGGGGGAAGTGCCCATGCTGACAGTGCTCATTGTGGCAGTGCTCATGGTGACAGTACCGATGAGGCCAGTGATTATGGTGATGGTGTTCACAGTGGCTGTGCTCATGGAGATAGTGCTCACGGTGACCGTGCCCATGATGACAGTGCCCAGGGTGACAGTGCTCACGGGGAAAGTGCCAATGAGACCATTAACCATGGTGATAGTGCCCCTGGTGACACGGCCCACAGTGACATTGCTCATGGTGATAGTGCCATTGGTGACAGTGCTCACGGTGAAGTTGCCCATCCTGACAATGCTCATGGTGACATTGCCCTTCGAGATAGTACCCATGTTGACAGTGCCCATGGTGACGTGCTCATGTGGACAGTGCTCAAAGTGATAGTGCCCATGGTGACATTGCCAAGAGTGACAGTGCCCATGCTGACAGTTCTCATTGTGATAGTGCCCATGGTGACAGTGCACATGGTGATACTTGCAATGGTGACAGTGCTCATGGTGACAGCGCTCATGGTTGCAGTACCCATGGTGAAAGTGCTCAAAATGACAGTGACAGTGGTGGGAGTGACCATGGTGACAGTGTCCACGGTGACATTGCCTATAGTGACACTTCTCACAGTGAAATTGCCCATGGTGACTGGGCTCATGTTGACGTGCTCATATTGACAGTGCTCACAGCGATAATGTCCATGGTGACATTGCCCATGGTGGAATTGCACACAATGCCATTTCCAACAGTGACAGTGCTCACGCTGAGAGTTGTCATGGTGATAGTGCCCATGGTGACAGTGCACATGGTCATACTGCCAATGGTGACAGTACTCATGGTTGCAGTACCCATGGTGACAGTGTGCAAAATGGCATTTCCCATGGTGACATTGCCCATGGTGACATTGCCTATGGTGACACATCTCACGGTGACATTTCCCATGGTGACATTGCTCAAGGTGACACACGACATTGTGCCAGTGCCCATGGTGACAGTGCACATTGTGATACTCACCATGGTGACAGTGCTCATGGTGACAGCGCTCATGGTGGCAGTACCCAAGGTGACAGTGCTCACAGTGACAGTGCCCACTGTATGAGTGCCCATGTTGACAGTGCTCATGGTGCCACAGACCATGGTGACATTTCCTATGGTGACAGTGCTCATGGTGACAGTGCCCATGGTGACACTGACCACAGTGAGAATGCTCACAGTGATAGTGCCAATGGTGCCAGCACTCATGTTGACAGCCCCCATTGTGCAAGGTGCCATGGTGACAGTGACCATGGTGAGAGATCTCACGGTGATAGCGCTCACGGTAATAGTCCTCATGGTGACAGTGCAAATGGTGACAATACACAGGGTGACAGTACACATGGTGAAAATACCCATGGTAGCAGTTCTCATAGTGACAGTGCTCATGGGGGATGTGCCCATGCTGACAGTGCTCATTGTGGCAGTGCTCATGGTGACAGTACCGATGAGGCCAGTGATTATGGTGATGGTGTTCACAGTGGCTGTGCTCATGGAGATATTGCTCACGGTGACCGTGCCCATGATGACAGTGCCCAGGGTGACAGTGCTCACGGGGAAATTGCCAATGATAACATTAACCATGGTGATAGTGCCCCTGGTGACACGGCCCACAGTGACATTGCTCATGGTGATAGTGCCATTGGTGACAGTGCTCATGGTGAAGTTGCCCATCCTGACAATGCTCATGGTGACATTGACCTTCGAGATAGTACCCATGTTGACAGTGCCCATGGTGACATGCTCATGTTGACAGTGCTCAAAGTGATAGTGCCCATGGTGACATTGCCAAGAGTGACAGTGCCCATGCTGACAGTTCTCATTGTGATAGTGCCCATGGTGACAGTGCACATGGTGATACTTGCAATGGTGACAGTGCTCATGGTGACAGCGCTCATGGTTGCAGTACCCATGGTGACAGTGCTCAAAATGACAGTGACAGTGGTGGCAGTGACCATGGTGACAGTGCCCACGGTGACATTGCCTATAGTGACACTTCTCACAGTGACATTGCCCATGGTGACAGGGCTCATGTTGACGTGCTCATATTGACAGTGCTCACAGCGATAATGTCCATGGTGACATTGCCCATGGTGGAATTGCACACAATGCCATTTCCAACAGTGACAGTGCTCACGCTGAGAGTTGTCATGGTGATAGTGCCCATGGTGACAGTGCACATGGTCATACTGCCAATGGTTAAATTACTCATGGTGACAGTACTCATGGTTGCAGTACCCATGGTGACAGTGCTCAAAATGGCAGTTCCCATGCTGACATTGCCCATGGTGACATTGCCTATGGTGACACTTCTCACGGTGACATTTCCCATGGTGACATGGCTCATGGTGACACACCACATTGTGCCAGTGCCCATGGTGACAGTGTTCACAGTGAAAGTGCTCATGGTAATACTGTTTACTTTGAGAGTGCCCAAGGTGAAAATACACATGGTGACATTACTCATTGAGAAATTGCCCATGGTTACAATTCTCATAGCAACAGTTATGGTGACAGTGCTCATGGTGGCACTGCCCTGGGTGACAGTGCTCGTGGTGTCAGTGCTCATGGTGACAGTGCTCATGATGAGAGTGCCTATGTTGTTAATTCCCATGGTGACACTTCTCACAGTGACACTGACAATGGTTACAGGTCAAATGTTGGCCGTGCCCTTGGTGACAGTGCTCATGCAGACAGTACTTATGGTGACAGTGTTATCGGTGATAGTGCCCATGGTGAGAGTGCACATGGTGGTAGTGCACATGGTGGCACTGCAAAATGGTGACAGGGCTCATGGTGACAGTGCTCACGGTAAAAACCCATGCTGACAGTACTCACAGAGACACTGCTCATAGTGGCAGTAACCATGGTGACATTTCGCACAGTGACAGTGCCCACTGTAGGAGTGCCCATGGAGACATTGCTCATGGTGACACTGACCACGGTGACATTGCCTATGGTGACAGTGCTCATGATGACAGAGCCCATGTTGACTCTGACCACAGTGAGAATGCTCACGGTGATAGTGCCAATGGTGACAGCACTCATGTTGACAGCACGCATTGTGCAAGGTGCCATGGTGACAGTGACCATGGTGAGAGATCTCACGGTGATAGCACTCACGGTAATAGTCCTGATGGTGACAGTGCAAATGGTGACAATACAGAGGGTGACAGTACTCATGGTGAAAATACCCATGCTAGCAGTTCTCATAGTGACAGTGCTCATGGGGGAAGTGCCCATGCTGACAGTGCTCATTGTGGCAGTGCTCATGGTGACAGTACCGATGAGGCCAGTGATTATGGTGATGGTGTTCACAGTGGCTGTGCTCATGGAGATAGTGCTCACGGTGACCGTGCCCATGATGACAGTGCCCAGGGTGACAGTGCTCACGGGGAAAGTGCCAATGAGACCATTAACCATGGTGATAGTGCCCCTGGTGACACGGCCCACAGTGACATTGCTCATGGTGATAGTGCCATTGGTGACAGTGCTCACGGTGAAGTTGCCCATCCTGACAATGCTCATGGTGACATTGCCCTTCGAGATAGTACCCATGTTGACAGTGCCCATGGTGACGTGCTCATGTTGACAGTGCTCAAAGTGATAGTGCCCATGGTGACATTGCCAAGAGTGACAGTGCCCATGCTGACAGTTCTCATTGTGATAGTGCCCATGGTGACAGTGCACATGGTGATACTTGCAATGGTGACAGTGCTCATGGTGACAGCGCTCATGGTTGCAGTACCCATGGTGAAAGTGCTCAAAATGACAGTGACAGTGGTGGGAGTGACCATGGTGACAGTGTCCACGGTGACATTGCCTATAGTGACACTTCTCACAGTGAAATTGCCCATGGTGACAGGGCTCATGTTGACGTGCTCATATTGACAGTGCTCACAGCGATAATGTCCATGGTGACATTGCCCATGGTGGAATTGCACACAATGCCATTTCCAACAGTGACAGTGCTCACGCTGAGAGTTGTCATGGTGATAGTGCCCATGGTGACAGTGCACATGGTCATACTGCCAATGGTGACAGTACTCATGGTTGCAGTACCCATGGTGACAGTGTGCAAAATGGCATTTCCCATGGTGACATTGCCCATGGTGACATTGCCTATGGTGACACATCTCACGGTGACATTTCCCATGGTGACATTGCTCAAGGTGACACACGACATTGTGCCAGTGCCCATGGTGACAGTGCACATTGTGATACTCGCCATGGTGACAGTGCTCATGGTGACAGCGCTCATGGTGGCAGTACCCAAGGTGACAGTGCTCACAGTGACAGTGCCCACTGTATGAGTGCCCATGTTGACAGTGCTCATGGTGCCACAGACCATGGTGACATTGCCTATGGTGACAGTGCTCATGGTGACAGTGCCCATGGTGACACTGACCACAGTGAGAATGCTCACAGTGATAGTGCCAATGGTGCCAGCACTCATGTTGACAGCCCCCATTGTGCAAGGTGCCATGGTGACAGTGACCATGGTGAGAGATCTCACGGTGATAGCGCTCACGGTAATAGTCCTCATGGTGACAGTGCAAATGGTGACAATACACAGGGTGACAGTACACATGGTGAAAATACCCATGGTAGCAGTTCTCATAGTGACAGTGCTCATGGGGGATGTGCCCATGCTGACAGTGCTCATTGTGGCAGTGCTCATGGTGACAGTACCGATGAGGCCAGTGATTATGGTGATGGTGTTCACAGTGGCTGTGCTCATGGAGATATTGCTCACGGTGACCGTGCCCATGATGACAGTGCCCAGGGTGACAGTGCTCACGGGGAAATTGCCAATGATAACATTAACCATGGTGATAGTGCCCCTGGTGACACGGCCCACAGTGACATTGCTCATGGTGATAGTGCCATTGGTGACAGTGCTCATGGTGAAGTTGCCCATCCTGACAATGCTCATGGTGACATTGACCTTCGAGATAGTACCCATGTTGACAGTGCCCATGGTGACGTGCTCATGTTGACAGTGCTCAAAGTGATAGTGCCCATGGTGACATTGCCAAGAGTGACAGTGCCCATGCTGACAGTTCTCATTGTGATAGTGCCCATGGTGACAGTGCACATGGTGATACTTGCAATGGTGACAGTGCTCATGGTGACAGCGCTCATGGTTGCAGTACCCATGGTGACAGTGCTCAAAATGACAGTGACAGTGGTGGCAGTGACCATGGTGACAGTGCCCACGGTGACATTGCCTATAGTGACACTTCTCACAGTGACATTGCCCATGGTGACAGGGCTCATGTTGACGTGCTCATATTGACAGTGCTCACAGCGATAATGTCCATGGTGACATTGCCCATGGTGGAATTGCACACAATGCCATTTCCAACAGTGACAGTGCTCATGCTGAGAGTTGTCATGGTGATAGTGCCCATGGTGACAGTGCACATGGTCATACTGCCAATGGTTAAATTACTCATGGTGACAGTACTCATGGTTGCAGTACCCATGGTGACAGTGCTCAAAATGGCAGTTCCCATGGTGACATTGCCCATGGTGACATTGCCTATGGTGACACTTCTCACGGTGACATTTCCCATGGTGACATGGCTCATGGTGACACACCACATTGTGCCAGTGCCCATGGTGACAGTGTTCACAGTGAAAGTGCTCATGGTAATACTGTTTACTTTGAGAGTGCCCAAGGTGAAAATACACATGGTGACATTACTCATTGTGAAATTGCCCATGGTTACAATTCTCATAGCAACAGTTATGGTGACAGTGCTCATGGTGGCACTGCCCTGGGTGACAGTGCTCGTGGTGTCAGTGCTCATGGTGACAGTGCTCATGATGAGAGTGCCTATGTTGTTAATTCCCATGGTGACACTTCTCACAGTGACACTGACAATGGTTACAGGTCACATGTTGGCCGTGCCCTTGGTGACAGTGCCCATGCAGACAGTACTTATGGTGACAGTGTTATCGGTGATAGTGCCCATGGTGAGAGTGCACATGGTGGTAGTGCACATGGTGGCACTGCAAAATGGTGACAGGGCTCATGGTGACAGTGCTCACGGTAAAAACCCATGCTGACAGTACTCACAGAGACACTGCTCATAGTGGCAGTAACCATGGTGACATTTCGCACAGTGACAGTGCCCACTGTAGGAGTGCCCATGGAGACATTGCTCATGGTGACACTGACCACGGTGACATTGCCTATGGTGACAGTGCTCATGATGACAGAGCCCATGTTGACTCTGACCACAGTGAGAATGCTCACGGTGATAGTGCCAATGGTGACAGCACTCATGTTGACAGCACGCATTGTGCAAGGTGCCATGGTGACAGTGACCATGGTGAGAGATCTCACGGTGATAGCACTCACGGTAATAGTCCTGATGGTGACAGTGCAAATGGTGACAATACAGAGGGTGACAGTACTCATGGTGAAAATACCCATGCTAGCAGTTCTCATAGTGACAGTGCTCATGGGGGAAGTGCCCATGCTGACAGTGCTCATTGTGGCAGTGCTCATGGTGACAGTACCGATGAGGCCAGTGATTATGGTGATGGTGTTCACAGTGGCTGTGCTCATGGAGATAGTGCTCACGGTGACCGTGCCCATGATGACAGTGCCCAGGGTGACAGTGCTCACGGGGAAAGTGCCAATGAGACCATTAACCATGGTGATAGTGCCCCTGGTGACACGGCCCACAGTGACATTGCTCATGGTGATAGTGCCATTGGTGACAGTGCTCACGGTGAAGTTGCCCATCCTGACAATGCTCATGGTGACATTGCCCTTCGAGATAGTACCCATGTTGACAGTGCCCATGGTGACGTGCTCATGTTGACAGTGCTCAAAGTGATAGTGCCCATGGTGACATTGCCAAGAGTGACAGTGCCCATGCTGACAGTTCTCATTGTGATAGTGCCCATGGTGACAGTGCACATGGTGATACTTGCAATGGTGACAGTGCTCATGGTGACAGCGCTCATGGTTGCAGTACCCATGGTGAAAGTGCTCAAAATGACAGTGACAGTGGTGGGAGTGACCATGGTGACAGTGTCCACGGTGACATTGCCTATAGTGACACTTCTCACAGTGAAATTGCCCATGGTGACAGGGCTCATGTTGACGTGCTCATATTGACAGTGCTCACAGCGATAATGTCCATGGTGACATTGCCCATGGTGGAATTGCACACAATGCCATTTCCAACAGTGACAGTGCTCACGCTGAGAGTTGTCATGGTGATAGTGCCCATGGTGACAGTGCACATGGTCATACTGCCAATGGTTAAATTACTCATGGTGACAGTACTCATGGTTGCAGTACCCATGGTGACAGTGCTCAAAATGGCAGTTCCCATGCTGACATTGCCCATGGTGACATTGCCTATGGTGACACTTCTCACGGTGACATTTCCCATGGTGACATGGCTCATGGTGACACACCACATTGTGCCAGTGCCCATGGTGACATTGTTCACAGTGAAAGTGCTCATGGTAATACTGTTTACTTTGAGAGTGCCCAAGGTGAAAATACACATGGTGACATTACTCATTGAGAAATTGCCCATGGTTACAATTCTCATAGCAATAGTTATGGTGACAGTGCTCATGGTGGCACTGCCCTGGGTGACAGTGCTCGTGGTGTCAGTGCTCATGGTGACAGTGCTCATGATGAGAGTGCCTATGTTGTTAATTCCCATGGTGACACTTCTCACAGTGACACTGACAATGGTTACAGGTCACATGTTGGCCGTGCCCTTGGTGACAGTGCCCATGCAGACAGTACTTATGGTGACAGTGTTATCGGTGATAGTGCCCATGGTGAGAGTGCACATGGTGGTAGTGCACATGGTGGCACTGAAAAATGGTGACAGGGCTCATGGTGACAGTGCTCACGGTAAAAACCCATGCTGACAGTACTCACAGAGACACTGCTCATAGTGGCAGTAACCATGGTGACAGTTCGCACAGTGACAGTGCCCACTGTAGGAGTGCCCATGGAGACATTGCTCATGGTGACACTGACCACGGTGACATTGCCTATGGTGACAGTGCTCATGGTGACAGAGCCCATGTTGACTCTGACCACAGTGAGAATGCTCACGGTGATAGTGCCAATGGTGACAGCACTCATGTTGACAGCACGCATTGTGCAAGGTGCCATGGTGACAGTGACCATGGTGAGAGATCTCACGGTGATAGCACTCACGGTAATAGTCCTGATGGTGACAGTGCAAATGGTGACAATACAGAGGGTGACAGTACTCATGGTGAAAATACCCATGCTAGCAGTTCTCATAGTGACAGTGCTCATGGGGGAAGTGCCCATGCTGACAGTGCTCATTGTGGCAGTGCTCATGGTGACAGTACCGATGAGGCCAGTGATTATGGTGATGGTGTTCACAGTGGCTGTGCTCATGGAGATAGTGCTCACGGTGACCGTGCCCATGATGACAGTGCCCAGGGTGACAGTGCTCACGGGGAAAGTGCCAATGATAACATTAACCATGGTGATAGTGCCCCTGGTGACACGGCCCACAGTGACATTGCTCATGGTGATAGTGCCATTGGTGACAGTGCTCATGGTGAAGTTGCCCATCCTGACAATGCTCATGGTGACATTGACCTTCGAGATATTACCCATGTTGACAGTGCCCATGGTGACGTGCTCATGTTGACAGTGCTCAAAGTGATAGTGCCCATGGTGACATTGCCAAGAGTGACAGTGCCCATGCTGACAGTTCTCATTGTGATAGTGCCCATGGTGACAGTGCACATGGTGATACTTGCAATGGTGACAGTGCTCATGGTGACAGCGCTCATGGTTGCAGTACCCATGGTGACAGTGCTCAAAATGACAGTGACAGTGGTGGCAGTGACCATGGTGACAGTGCCCACGGTGACATTGCCTATAGTGACACTTCTCACAGTGACATTGCCCATGGTGACAGGGCTCATGTTGACGTGCTCATATTGACAGTGCTCACAGCGATAATGTCCATGGTGACATTGCCCATGGTGGAATTGCACACAATGCCATTTCCAACAGTGACAGTGCTCACGCTGAGAGTTGTCATGGTGATAGTGCCCATGGTGACAGTGCACATGGTCATACTGCCAATGGTTAAATTACTCATGGTGACAGTACTCATGGTTGCAGTACCCATGGTGACAGTGCTCAAAATGGCAGTTCCCATGGTGACATTGCCCATGGTGACATTGCCTATGGTGACACTTCTCACGGTGACATTTCCCATGGTGACATGGCTCATGGTGACACACCACATTGTGCCAGTGCCCATGGTGACAGTGTTCACAGTGAAAGTGCTCATGGTAATACTGTTTACTTTGAGAGTGCCCAAGGTGAAAATACACATGGTGACATTACTCATTGAGAAATTGCCCATGGTTACAATTCTCATAGCAACAGTTATGGTGACAGTGCTCATGGTGGCACTGCCCTGGGTGACAGTGCTCGTGGTGTCAGTGCTCATGGTGACAGTGCTCATGATGAGAGTGCCTATGTTGTTAATTCCCATGGTGACACTTCTCACAGTGACACTGACAATGGTTACAGGTCACATGTTGGCCGTGCCCTTGGTGACAGTGCCCATGCAGACAGTACTTATGGTGACAGTGTTATCGGTGATAGTGCCCATGGTGAGAGTGCCCATGGTGGTAGTGCACATGGTGGCACTGAAAAATGGTGACAGGGCTCATGGTGACAGTGCTCACGGTAAAAACCCATGCTGACAGTACTCACAGAGACACTGCTCATAGTGGCAGTAACCATGGTGACAGTTCGCACAGTGACAGTGCCCACTGTAGGAGTGCCCATGGAGACATTGCTCATGGTGACACTGACCACGGTGACATTGCCTATGGTGACAGTGCTCATGGTGACAGAGCCCATGTTGACTCTGACCACAGTGAGAATGCTCACGGTGATAGTGCCAATGGTGACAGCACTCATGTTGACAGCACGCATTGTGCAAGGTGCCATGGTGACAGTGACCATGGTGAGAGATCTCACGGTGATAGCACTCACGGTAATAGTAGTGATGGTGACAGTGAAAATGGTGACAATACAGAGGGTGACAGTACTCATGGTGAAAATACCCATGCTAGCAGTTCTCATAGTGACAGTGCTCATGGGGGAAGTGCCCATGCTGACAGTGCTCATTGTGGCAGTGCTCATGGTGACAGTACCGATGAGGCCAGTGATTATGGTGATGGTGTTCACAGTGGCTGTGCTCATGGAGATAGTGCTCACGGTGACCGTGCCCATGATGACAGTGCCCAGGGTGACAGTGCTCAGGGGGAAAGTGCCAATGAGAACATTAACCATGGTGATAGTGCCCCTGGTGACACGGCCCACAGTGACATTGCTCATGGTGATAGTGCCATTGGTGACAGTGCTCACGGTGAAGTTGCCCATCCTGGCAATGCTCATGGTGACATTGACCTTCGAGATAGTACCCATGTTGACAGTGCCCATGGTGACGTGCTCATGTTGACAGTGCTCAAAGTGATAGTGCCCATGGTGACATTGCCAAGAGTGACAGTGCCCATGCTGACAGTTCTCATTGTGATAGTGCCCATGGTGACAGTGCACATGGTGATACTTGCAATGGTGACAGTGCTCATGGTGACAGCGCTCATGGTTGCAGTACCCATGGTGACAGTGCTCAAAATGACAGTGACAGTGGTGGCAGTGACCATGGTGACAGTGCCCACCGTGACATTGCCTATAGTGACACTTCTCACAGTGACATTGCCCATGGTGACAGGGCTCATGTTGACGTGCTCATATTGACAGTGCTCACAGCGATAATGTCCATGGTGACATTGCCCATGGTGGAATTGCACACAATGCCATTTCCAACAGTGACAGTGCTCACGCTGAGAGTTGTCATGGTGATAGTGCCCATGGTGACAGTGCACATGGTCATACTGCCAATGGTTAAATTACTCATGGTGACAGTACTCATGGTTGCAGTACCCATGGTGACAGTGCTCAAAATGGCAGTTCCCATGCTGACATTGCCCATGGTGACATTGCCTATGGTGACACTTCTCACGGTGACATTTCCCATGGTGACATGGCTCATGGTGACACACCACATTGTGCCAGTGCCCATGGTGACAGTGTTCACAGTGAAAGTGCTCATGGTAATACTGTTTACTTTGAGAGTGCCCAAGGTGAAAATACACATGGTGACATTACTCATTGAGAAATTGCCCATGGTTACAATTCTCATAGCAACAGTTATGGTGACAGTGCTCATGGTGGCACTGCCCTGGGTGACAGTGCTCGTGGTGTCAGTGCTCATGGTGACAGTGCTCATGATGAGAGTGCCTATGTTGTTAATTCCCATGGTGACACTTCTCACAGTGACACTGACAATGGTTACAGGTCACATGTTGGCCGTGCCCTTGGTGACAGTGCCCATGAAGACAGTACTTATGGTGACAGTGTTATCGGTGATAGTGCCCATGGTGAGAGTGCACATGGTGGTAGTGCACATGGTGGCACTGAAGAATGGTGACAGGGCTCATGGTGACAGTGCTCAAGGTAAAAACCCATGCTGACAGTACTCACAGAGACACTGCTCATAGTGGCAGTAACCATGGTGACAGTTCGCACAGTGACAGTGCCCACTGTAGGAGTGCCCATGGAGACATTGCTCATGGTGACACTGACCACGGTGACATTGCCTATGGTGACAGTGCTCATGGTGACAGAGCCCATGTTGACTCTGACCACAGTGAGAATGCTCACGGTGATAGTGCCAATGGTGACAGCACTCATGTTGACAGCACGCATTGTGCAAGGTGCCATGGTGACAGTGATCATGGTGAGAGATCTCACGGTGATAGCACTCACGGTAATAGTCCTGATGGTGACAGTGCAAATGGTGACAATACAGAGGGTGACAGTACTCATGGTGAAAATACCCATGCTAGCAGTTCTCATAGTGACAGTGCTCATGGGGGAAGTGCCCATGCTGACAGTGCTCATTGTGGCAGTGCTCATGGTGACAGTACCGATGAGGCCAGTGATTATGGTGATGGTGTTCACAGTGGCTGTGCTCATGGAGATAGTGCTCACGGTGACCGTGCCCATGATGACAGTGCCCAGGGTGACAGTGCTCAGGGGGAAAGTGCCAATGAGAACATTAACCATGGTGATAGTGCCCCTGGTGACACGGCCCACAGTGACATTGCTCATGGTGATAGTGCCATTGGTGACAGTGCTCACGGTGAAGTTGCCCATCCTGGCAATGCTCATGGTGACATTGACCTTCGAGATAGTACCCATGTTGACAGTGCCCATGGTGACGTGCTCATGTTGACAGTGCTCAAAGTGATAGTGCCCATGGTGACATTGCCAAGAGTGACAGTGCCCATGCTGACAGTTCTCATTGTGATAGTGCCCATGGTGACAGTGCACATGGTGATACTTGCAATGGTGACAGTGCTCATGGTGACAGCGCTCATGGTTGCAGTACCCATGGTGACAGTGCTCAAAATGACAGTGACAGTGGTGGCAGTGACCATGGTGACAGTGCCCACCGTGACATTGCCTATAGTGACACTTCTCACAGTGACATTGCCCATGGTGACAGGGCTCATGTTGACGTGCTCATATTGACAGTGCTCACAGCGATAATGTCCATGGTGACATTGCCCATGGTGGAATTGCACACAATGCCATTTCCAACAGTGACAGTGCTCACGCTGAGAGTTGTCATGGTGATAGTGCCCATGGTGACAGTGCACATGGTCATACTGCCAATGGTTAAATTACTCATGGTGACAGTACTCATGGTTGCAGTACCCATGGTGACAGTGCTCAAAATGGCAGTTCCCATGGTGACATTGCCCATGGTGACATTGCCTATGGTGACACTTCTCACGGTGACATTTCCCATGGTGACATGGCTCATGGTGACACACCACATTGTGCCAGTGCCCATGGTGACAGTGTTCACAGTGAAAGTGCTCATGGTAATACTGTTTACTTTGAGAGTGCCCAAGGTGAAAATACACATGGTGACATTACTCATTGAGAAATTGCCCATGGTTACAATTCTCATAGCAACAGTTATGGTGACAGTGCTCATGGTGGCACTGCCCTGGGTGACAGTGCTCGTGGTGTCAGTGCTCATGGTGACAGTGCTCATGATGAGAGTGCCTATGTTGTTAATTCCCATGGTGACACTTCTCACAGTGACACTGACAATGGTTACAGGTCACATGTTGGCCGTGCCCTTGGTGACAGTGCCCATGCAGACAGTACTTATGGTGACAGTGTTATCGGTGATAGTGCCCATGGTGAGAGTGCCCATGGTGGTAGTGCACATGGTGGCACTGAAAAATGGTGACAGGGCTCATGGTGACAGTGCTCACGGTAAAAACCCATGCTGACAGTACTCACAGAGACACTGCTCATAGTGGCAGTAACCATGGTGACAGTTCGCACAGTGACAGTGCCCACTGTAGGAGTGCCCATGGAGACATTGCTCATGGTGACACTGACCACGGTGACATTGCCTATGGTGACAGTGCTCATGGTGACAGAGCCCATGTTGACTCTGACCACAGTGAGAATGCTCACGGTGATAGTGCCAATGGTGACAGCACTCATGTTGACAGCACGCATTGTGCAAGGTGCCATGGTGACAGTGACCATGGTGAGAGATCTCACGGTGATAGCACTCACGGTAATAGTAGTGATGGTGACAGTGAAAATGGTGACAATACAGAGGGTGACAGTACTCATGGTGAAAATACCCATGCTAGCAGTTCTCATAGTGACAGTGCTCATGGGGGAAGTGCCCATGCTGACAGTGCTCATTGTGGCAGTGCTCATGGTGACAGTACCGATGAGGCCAGTGATTATGGTGATGGTGTTCACAGTGGCTGTGCTCATGGAGATAGTGCTCACGGTGACCGTGCCCATGATGACAGTGCCCAGGGTGACAGTGCTCAGGGGGAAAGTGCCAATGAGAACATTAACCATGGTGATAGTGCCCCTGGTGACACGGCCCACAGTGACATTGCTCATGGTGATAGTGCCATTGGTGACAGTGCTCACGGTGAAGTTGCCCATCCTGGCAATGCTCATGGTGACATTGACCTTCGAGATAGTACCCATGTTGACAGTGCCCATGGTGACGTGCTCATGTTGACAGTGCTCAAAGTGATAGTGCCCATGGTGACATTGCCAAGAGTGACAGTGCCCATGCTGACAGTTCTCATTGTGATAGTGCCCATGGTGACAGTGCACATGGTGATACTTGCAATGGTGACAGTGCTCATGGTGACAGCGCTCATGGTTGCAGTACCCATGGTGACAGTGCTCAAAATGACAGTGACAGTGGTGGCAGTGACCATGGTGACAGTGCCCACCGTGACATTGCCTATAGTGACACTTCTCACAGTGACATTGCCCATGGTGACAGGGCTCATGTTGACGTGCTCATATTGACAGTGCTCACAGCGATAATGTCCATGGTGACATTGCCCATGGTGGAATTGCACACAATGCCATTTCCAACAGTGACAGTGCTCACGCTGAGAGTTGTCATGGTGATAGTGCCCATGGTGACAGTGCACATGGTCATACTGCCAATGGTTAAATTACTCATGGTGACAGTACTCATGGTTGCAGTACCCATGGTGACAGTGCTCAAAATGGCAGTTCCCATGGTGACATTGCCCATGGTGACATTGCCTATGGTGACACTTCTCACGGTGACATTTCCCATGGTGACATGGCTCATGGTGACACACCACATTGTGCCAGTGCCCATGGTGACAGTGTTCACAGTGAAAGTGCTCATGGTAATACTGTTTACTTTGAGAGTGCCCAAGGTGAAAATACACATGGTGACATTACTCATTGAGAAATTGCCCATGGTTACAATTCTCATAGCAACAGTTATGGTGACAGTGCTCATGGTGGCACTGCCCTGGGTGACAGTGCTCGTGGTGTCAGTGCTCATGGTGACAGTGCTCATGATGAGAGTGCCTATGTTGTTAATTCCCATGGTGACACTTCTCACAGTGACACTGACAATGGTTACAGGTCACATGTTGGCCGTGCCCTTGGTGACAGTGCCCATGAAGACAGTACTTATGGTGACAGTGTTATCGGTGATAGTGCCCATGGTGAGAGTGCACATGGTGGTAGTGCACATGGTGGCACTGAAGAATGGTGACAGGGCTCATGGTGACAGTGCTCAAGGTAAAAACCCATGCTGACAGTACTCACAGAGACACTGCTCATAGTGGCAGTAACCATGGTGACAGTTCGCACAGTGACAGTGCCCACTGTAGGAGTGCCCATGGAGACATTGCTCATGGTGACACTGACCACGGTGACATTGCCTATGGTGACAGTGCTCATGGTGACAGAGCCCATGTTGACTCTGACCACAGTGAGAATGCTCACGGTGATAGTGCCAATGGTGACAGCACTCATGTTGACAGCACGCATTGTGCAAGGTGCCATGGTGACAGTGATCATGGTGAGAGATCTCACGGTGATAGCACTCACGGTAATAGTCCTGATGGTGACAGTGCAAATGGTGACAATACAGAGGGTGACAGTACTCATGGTGAAAATACCCATGCTAGCAGTTCTCATAGTGACAGTGCTCATGGGGGAAGTGCCCATGCTGACAGTGCTCATTGTGGCAGTGCTCATGGTGACAGTACCGATGAGGCCAGTGATTATGGTGATGGTGTTCACAGTGGCTGTGCTCATGGAGATAGTGCTCACGGTGACCGTGCCCATGATGACAGTGCCCAGGGTGACAGTGCTCAGGGGGAATGTGCCAATGAGAACATTAACCATGGTGATAGTGCCCCTGGTGACACGGCCCACAGTGACATTGCTCATGGTGATAGTGCCATTGGTGACAGTGCTCACGGTGAAGTTGCCCATCCTGGCAATGCTCATGGTGACATTGACCTTCGAGATAGTACCCATGTTGACAGTGCCCATGGTGACGTGCTCATGTTGACAGTGCTCAAAGTGATAGTGCCCATGGTGACATTGCCAAGAGTGACAGTGCCCATGCTGACAGTTCTCATTGTGATAGTGCCCATGGTGACAGTGCACATGGTGATACTTGCAATGGTGACAGTGCTCATGGTGACAGCGCTCATGGTTGCAGTACCCATGGTGACAGTGCTCAAAATGACAGTGACAGTGGTGGCAGTGACCATGGTGACAGTGCCCACCGTGACATTGCCTATAGTGACACTTCTCACAGTGACATTGCCCATGGTGACAGGGCTCATGTTGACGTGCTCATATTGACAGTGCTCACAGCGATAATGTCCATGGTGACATTGCCCATGGTGGAATTGCACACAATGCCATTTCCAACAGTGACAGTGCTCACGCTGAGAGTTGTCATGGTGATAGTGCCCATGGTGACAGTGCACATGGTCATACTGCCAATTGTTAAATTACTCATGGTGACAGTACTCATGGTTGCAGTACCCATGGTGACAGTGCTCAAAATGGCAGTTCCCATGGTGACATTGCCCATGGTGACATTGCCTATGGTGACACTTCTCACGGTGACATTTCCCATGGTGACATGGCTCATGGTGACACACCACATTGTGCCAGTGCCCATGGTGACAGTGTTCACAGTGAAAGTGCTCATGGTAATACTGTTTACTTTGAGAGTGCCCAAGGTGAAAATACACATGGTGACATTACTCATTGAGAAATTGCCCATGGTTACAATTCTCATAGCAACAGTTATGGTGACAGTGCTCATGGTGGCACTGCCCTGGGTGACAGTGCTCGTGGTGTCAGTGCTCATGGTGACAGTGCTCATGATGAGAGTGCCTATGTTGTTAATTCCCATGGTGACACTTCTCACAGTGACACTGACAATGGTTACAGGTCACATGTTGGCCGTGCCCTTGGTGACAGTGCCCATGAAGACAGTACTTATGGTGACAGTGTTATCGGTGATAGTGCCCATGGTGAGAGTGCACATGGTGGTAGTGCACATGGTGGCACTGAAGAATGGTGACAGGGCTCATGGTGACAGTGCTCAAGGTAAAAACCCATGCTGACAGTACTCACAGAGACACTGCTCATAGTGGCAGTAACCATGGTGACAGTTCGCACAGTGACAGTGCCCACTGTAGGAGTGCCCATGGAGACATTGCTCATGGTGACACTGACCACGGTGACATTGCCTATGGTGACAGTGCTCATGGTGACAGAGCCCATGTTGACTCTGACCACAGTGAGAATGCTCACGGTGATAGTGCCAATGGTGACAGCACTCATGTTGACAGCACGCATTGTGCAAGGTGCCATGGTGACAGTGATCATGGTGAGAGATCTCACGGTGATAGCACTCACGGTAATAGTCCTGATGGTGACAGTGCAAATGGTGACAATACAGAGGGTGACAGTACTCATGGTGAAAATACCCATGCTAGCAGTTCTCATAGTGACAGTGCTCATGGGGGAAGTGCCCATGCTGACAGTGCTCATTGTGGCAGTGCTCATGGTGACAGTACCGATGAGGCCAGTGATTATGGTGATGGTGTTCACAGTGGCTGTGCTCATGGAGATAGTGCTCACGGTGACCGTGCCCATGATGACAGTGCCCAGGGTGACAGTGCTCACGGGGAAAGTGCCAATGAGAACATTAACCATGGTGATAGTGCCCCTGGTGACACGGCCCACAGTGACATTGCTCATGGTGATAGTGCCTTTGGTGACAGTGCTCATGGTGAAATTGCCCTTCCTGACAATGCTCATGGTGACATTGCCCTTCAAGATAGTACCCATGTTGACAGTGCCCATGGTGACATGCTCATGTTGACAGTGCTCACAGTGATAGTGCCCATGGTGACATTGCCCATTGTGGAAGTGCCCACGGTGCCCTTGCCAACAGTGACAGTGCCCACGCTGACAGTTCTCATTGTGATAGTGCCCATGGTGACAGTACACATGGTGATAATCGCAATGGTGACAGTGCTCATGGTGACAGTGCTCATGGTTGCAATACCCATGGTGACAGTGCTCAAAATGACAGTGACAGTGGTGGCAGTGACCATGGTGACAGTGCCCACGGTGACATCGCCTATAGTGACACTTCTCACGGTGACATTGCCAATGGTGACAGGGCTCATGTTGACGTGCTTATATTGACAGTGCTCACAGTGATAGTGCCCATGGTGACATTGCCCATGGTGGAATTGCACACAATGCCAGTTCCCACAGTGACAGTGCTCACGCTGAGAGTTGTCATGGTGATAGTGCCCATGGTGACAGTGCACATGGTCATACTGCCAATGGTGACAGTACTCATGGTTGCAGTACCCATGGTGACAGTGTGCAAAATGGCATTTCCCATGGTGACATTGCCCATGGTGACATTGCCTATGGTGACACATCTCACGGTGACATTTCCCATGGTGACATTGCTCAAGGTGACACACGACATTGTGCCAGTGCCCATGGTGACAGTGCACATTGTGATACTCGCAATGGTGACAGTGCTCATCGTGACAGCGCTCATGGTGGCAGTACCCAAGGTGACAGTGCCCACTGTATGAGTGCCCATGTTGACAGTGCTCATGGTGACACTGACCATGGTGACATTGCCTATGGTGACAGTGCTCATGGTGACAGTGCCTATGGTGACACTGACCACAGTGAGAATGCTCACAGTGATAGTGCCAATGGTGCCAGCACTCATGTTGACAGCCCCCATTGTGCAAGGTGCCATGGTGACAGTGACCATGGTGAGAGATCTCACGGTGATAGCGCTCACGGTAATAGTCCTCATGGTGACAGTGCAAATGGTGACAATACAGAGGGTGACAGTACTCATGGTGAAAATACCCATGGTAGCAGTTCTCATAGTGACAGTGCTCATGGGGGATGTGCCCATGCTGACAGTGCTCATTGTGGCAGTGCTCATGGTGACAGTACCGATGAGGCCAGTGATTATGGTGATGGTGTTCACAGTGGCTGTGCTCATGGAGATAGTGCTCACGGTGACCGTGCCCATTATGACAGTGCCCAGGGTGACAGTGCTCACGGGGAAAGTGCCAATGATAACATTAACCATGGTGATAGTGCCCGTGGTGACACGGCCCACAGTGACATTGCTCATGGTGATAGTGCCATTGGTGACAGTGCTCACGGTGAAGTTGCCCATCCTGACAATTCTCATGGTGACATTGACCTTCGAGATAGTACCCATGTTGACAGTGCCCATGGTGACGTGCTCATGTTGACAGTGCTGAAAGTGATAGTGCCCATGGTGACATTGCCAAGAGTGACAGTGCCCATGCTGACAGTTCTCATTGTGATAGTGCCCATGGTGACAGTGCACATGGTGATACTTGCAATGGTGACAGTGCTCATGGTGACAGCGCTCATGGTTGCAGTACCCATGGTGACAGTGCTCAAAATGACAGTGACAGTGGTGGCAGTGACCATGGTGACAGTGCCCACGGTGACATCGCCTATAGTGACACTTCTCACGGTGACATTGCCAATGGTGACAGGGCTCATGTTGACGTGCTTATATTGACAGTGCTCACAGTGATAGTGCCCATGGTGACATTGCCCATGGTGGAATTGCACACAATGCCAGTTCCCACAGTGACAGTGCTCACGCTGAGAGTTGTCATGGTGATAGTGCCCATGGTGACAGTGCACATGGTCATACTGCCAATGGTGACAGTACTCATGGTTGCAGTACCCATGGTGACAGTGTGCAAAATGGCATTTCCCATGGTGACATTGCCCATGGTGACATTGCCTATGGTGACACATCTCACGGTGACATTTCCCATGGTGACATTGCTCAAGGTGACACACGACATTGTGCCAGTGCCCATGGTGACAGTGCACATTGTGATACTCGCAATGGTGACAGTGCTCATGGTGACAGCGCTCATGGTGGCAGTACCCAAGGTGACAGTGCTCACAGTGACAGTGCCCACTGTATGAGTGCCCATGTTGACAGTGCTCATGGTGACACTGACCATGGTGACATTGCCTATGGTGACAGTGCTCATGGTGACAGTGCCTATGGTGACACTGACCACAGTGAGAATGCTCACAGTGATAGTGCCAATGGTGCCAGCACTCATGTTGACAGCCCCCATTGTGCAAGGTGCCATGGTGACAGTGACCATGGTGAGAGATCTCACGGTGATAGCGCTCACGGTAATAGTCCTCATGGTGACAGTGCAAATGGTGACAATACACAGGGTGACAGTACACATGGTGAAAATACCCATGGTAGCAGTTCTCATAGTGACAGTGCTCATGGGGGATGTGCCCATGCTGACAGTGCTCATTGTGGCAGTGCTCATGGTGACAGTACCGATGAGGCCAGTGATTATGGTGATGGTGTTCACAGTGGCTGTGCTCATGGAGATAGTGCTCACGGTGACCGTGCCCATGATGACAGTGCCCAGGGTGACAGTGCTCACGGGGAAAGTGCCAATGATAACATTAACCATGGTGATAGTGCCCGTGGTGACATGGCCCACAGTGACATTGCTCATGGTGATAGTGCCATTGGTGACAGTGCTCACGGTGAAGTTGCCCATCCTGACAATGCTCATGGTGACATTGACCTTCGAGATAGTACCCATGTTGACAGTGCCCATGGTGACGTGCTCATGTTGACAGTGCTCACAGTGATAGTGCCCATGGTGACATTGCCAAGAGTGACAGTGCCCATGCTGACAGTTCTCATTGTGATAGTGCCCATGGTGACACTGCACATGGTGATACTTGCAATGGTGACAGTGCTCATGGTGACAGCGCTCATGGTTGCAGTACCCATGGTGACAGTGCTCAAAATGACAGTGACAGTGGTGGCAGTGACCATGGTGACAGTGCCCACGTTGACATTGCCTATAGTGACACTTCTCACAGTGACATTGCCCATGGTGACAGGGCTCATGTTGACGTGCTCATATTGACAGTGCTCACAGCGATAATGTCCATGGTGACATTGCCCATGGTGGAATTGCACACAATGCCATTTCCAACAGTGAAAGTGCTCACGCTGAGAGTTGTCATGGTGATAGTGCCCATGGTGACAGTGCACATGGTCATACTGCCAATGGTTAAATTACTCATGGTGACAGTACTCATGGTTGCAGTACCCATGGTGACAGTGCTCAAAATGGCAGTTCCCATGCTGACATTGCCCATGGTGACATTGCCTATGGTGACACTTCTCACGGTGACATTTCCCATGGTGACATGGCTCATGGTGACACACCACATTGTGCCAGTGCCCATGGTGACAGTGTTCACAGTGAAAGTGCTCATGGTAATACTGTTTACTTTGAGAGTGCCCAAGGTGAAAATACACATGGTGACATTACTCATTGAGAAATTGCCCATGGTTACAATTCTCATAGCAACAGTTATGGTGACAGTGCTCATGGTGGCACTGCCCTGGGTGACAGTGCTCGTGGTGTCAGTGCTCATGGTGACAGTGCTCATGATGAGAGTGCCTATGTTGTTAATTCCCATGGTGACACTTCTCACAGTGACACTGACAATGGTTACAGGTCACATGTTGGCCGTGCCCTTGGTGACAGTGCCCATGCAGACAGTACTTATGGTGACAGTGTTATCGGTGATAGTGCCCATGGTGAGAGTGCACATGGTGGTAGTGCACATGGTGGCACTGAAAAATGGTGACAGGGCTCATGGTGACAGTGCTCACGGTAAAAACCCATGCTGACAGTACTCACAGAGACACTGCTCATAGTGGAAGTAACCATGGTGACAGTTCGCACAGTGACAGTGCCCACTGTAGGAGTGCCCATGGAGACATTGCTCATGGTGACACTGTCCACGGTGACATTGCCTATGGTGACAGTGCTCATGGTGACAGAGCCCCAGTTGACTCTGACCACAGTGAGAATGCTCACGGTGATAGTGCCAATGGTGACAGCACTCATGTTGACAGCACGCATTGTGCAAGGTGCCATGGTGACAGTGACCATGGTGAGAGATCTCACGGTGATAGCACTCACGGTAATAGTCCTGATGGTGACAGTGCAAATGGTGACAATACAGAGGGTGACAGTACTCATGGTGAAAATACCCATGCTAGCAGTTCTCATAGTGACAGTGCTCATGGGGGAAGTGCCCATGCTGACAGTGCTCATTGTGGCAGTGCTCATGGTGACAGTACCGATGAGGCCAGTGATTATGGTGATGGTGTTCACAGTGGCTGTGCTCATGGAGATAGTGCTCACGGTGACCGTGCCCATGATGACATTGCCCAGGGTGACAGTGCTCACGGGGAAAGTGCCAATGATAACATTAACCATGGTGATAGTGCCCCCGGTGACACGGCCCACAGTGACATTGCTCATGGTGATAGTGCCTTTGGTGACAGTGCTCATGGTGAAATTGCCCTTCCTGACAATCCTCATGGTGACATTGCCCTTCGTGATAGTACCCATGTTGACAGTGCCCATGGTGACGTGCTCATGTTGACAGTGCTCACAGTGACAGTGCCCATGGTGACATTGCCCATGGTGGAAGTGCCCACGGTGCCCTTGCCAACAGTGACAGTGCCCACGCTGACAGTTCTCATTGTGATAGTGCCCATGGTGACAGTACACATGGTGATAATCGCAATGGTGTCAGTGCTAATGGTGACAGTGCTCATGGTTGCAATACCCATGGTGACAGTGCTCAAAATGACAGTGACAGTGGTGGCAGTGACCATGGTGACAGTGCCCACGGTGACATCGCCTATAGTGACACTTCTCACGGTGACATTGCCAATGGTGACAGGGCTCATGTTGACGTGCTTATATTGACAGTGCTCACAGTGATAGTGCCCATGGTGACATTGCCCATGGTGGAATTGCACACAATGCCAGTTCCCACAGTGACAGTGCTCACGCTGAGAGTTGTCATGGTGATAGTGCCCATGGTGACAGTGCACATGGTCATACTGCCAATGGTGACAGTACTCATGGTTGCAGTACCCATGGTGACAGTGTGCAAAATGGCATTTCCCATGGTGATATTGCCCATGGTGACATTGCCTATGGTGACACATCTCACGGTGACATTTCCCATGGTGACATTGCTCAAGGTGACACACGACATTGTGCCAGTGCCCATGGTGACAGTGCACATTGTGATACTCGCAATGGTGACAGTGCTCATGGTGACAGCGCTCATGGTGGCAGTACCCAAGGTGACAGTGCTCACAGTGACAGTGCCCACTGTATGAGTGCCCATGTTGACAGTGCTCATGGTGCCACTGACCATGGTGACATTGCCTATGGTGACAGTGCTCATGGTGACAGTGCCCATGGTGACACTGACCACAGTGAGAATGCTCACAGTGATAGTGCCAATGGTGAAAGCACTCATGTTGACAGCCCCCATTGTGCAAGGTGCCATGGTGACAGTGACCATGGTGAGAGATCTCACGGTGATAGCGCTCACGGTAATAGTCCTCATGGTGACAGTGCAAATGGTGACAATACACAGGGTGACAGTACACATGGTGAAAATACCCATGGTAGCAGTTCTCATAGTGACAGTGCTCATGGGGTTGTGCCCATGCTGACATTGCTCATTGTGGCAGTGCTCATGGTGACAGTACCGATGAGGCCAGTGATTATGGTGATGGTGTTCACAGTGGCTGTGCTCATGGAGATAGTGCTCACGGTGACCGTGCCCATGATGACAGTGCCCAGGGTGACAGTGCTCACGGGGAAAGTGCCAATGATAACATTAACCATGGTGATAGTGCCCCTGGTGACACGGCCCACAGTGACATTGCTCATGGTGATAGTGCCATTGGTGACAGTGCTCACGGTGAAGTTGCCCATCCTGACAATGCTCATGGTGACATTGACCTTCGAGATAGTACCCATGTTGACAGTGCCCATGGTGACGTGCTCATGTTGACAGTGCTCACAGTGATAGTGCCCATGGTGACATTGCCAAGAGTGACAGTGCCCATGCTGACAGTTCTCATTGTGATAGTGCCCATGGTGACAGTGCACATGGTGATACTTGCAATGGTGACAGTGCTCATGGTGACAGCGCTCATGGTTGCAGTACCCATGGTGACAGTGCTCAAAATGACAGTGACAGTGGTGGCAGTGACCATGGTGACAGTGCCCACGGTGACATTGCCTATAGTGACACTTCTCACAGTGACATTGCCCATGGTGACAGGGCTCATGTTGACGTGCTCATATTGACAGTTCTCACAGCGATAATGTCCATGGTGACATTGCCCATGGTGGAATTGCACACAATGCCATTTCCAACAGTGAAAGTGCTCACGCTGAGAGTTGTCATGGTGATAGTGCCCATGGTGACAGTGCACATGGTCATACTGCCAATGGTTAAATTACTCATGGTGACAGTACTCATGGTTGCAGTACCCATGGTGACAGTGCTCAAAATGGCAGTTCCCATGCTGACATTGCCCATGGTGACATTGCCTATGGTGACACTTCTCACGGTGACATTTCCCATGGTGACATGGCTCATGGTGACACACCACATTGTGCCAGTGCCCATGGTGACAGTGTTCACAGTGAAAGTGCTCATGGTAATACTGTTTACTTTGAGAGTGCCCAAGGTGAAAATACACATGGTGACATTACTCATTGAGAAATTGCCCATGGTTACAATTCTCATAGCAACAGTTATGGTGACAGTGCTCATGGTGGCACTGCCCTGGGTGACAGTGCTCGTGGTGTCAGTGCTCATGGTGACAGTGCTCATGATGAGAGTGCCTGTGTTGTTAATTCCCATGGTGACACTTCTCACAGTGACACTGACAATGGTTACAGGTCACATGTTGGCCGTGCCCTTGGTGACAGTGCCCATGCAGACAGTACTTATGGTGACAGTGTTATCGGTGATAGTGCCCATGGTGAGAGTGCACATGGTGGTAGTGCACATGGTGGCACTGAAAAATGGTGACAGGGCTCATGGTGACAGTGCTCACGGTAAAAACCCATGCTGACAGTACTCACAGAGACACTGCTCATAGTGGCAGTAACCATGGTGACAGTTCGCACAGTGACAGTGCCCACTGTAGGAGTGCCCATGGAGACATTGCTCATGGTGACACTGACCACGGTGAGATTGCCTATGGTGACAGTGCTCATGGTGACAGAGCCCAAGTTGACTCTGACCACAGTGAGAATGCTCACGGTGATAGTGCCAATGGTGACAGCACTCATGTTGACAGCACGCATTGTGCAAGGTGCCATGGTGACAGTGACCATGGTGAGAGATCTCACGGTGATAGCACTCACGGTAATAGTCCTGATGGTGACAGTGCAAATGGTGACAATACAGAGGGTGACAGTACTCATGGTGAAAATACCCATGCTAGCAGTTCTCATAGTGACAGTGCTCATGGGGGAAGTGCCCATGCTGACAGTGCTCATTGTGGCAGTGCTCATGGTGACAGTACCGATGAGGCCAGTGATTATGGTGATGGTGTTCACAGTGGCTGTGCTCATGGAGATAGTGCTCACGGTGACCGTGCCCATGATGACAGTGCCCAGGGTGACAGTGCTCACGGGGAAAGTGCCAATGATAACATTAACCATGGTGATAGTGCCCCCGGTGACACGGCCCATAGTGACATTGCTCATGGTGATAGTGCCATTGGTGACAGTGCTCACGGTGAAGTTGCCCATCCTGACAATGCTCATGGTGACATTGACCTTCGAGATAGTACCCATGTTGACAGTGCCCATGGTGACGTGCTCATGTTGACAGTGCTCAAAGTGATAGTGCCCATGGTGACATTGCCAAGAGTGACAGTGCCCATGCTGACAGTTCTCATTGTGATAGTGCCCATGGTGACAGTGCACATGGTGATACTTGCAATGGTGACAGTGCTCATGGTGACAGCGCTCATGGTTGCAGTACCCATGGTGACAGTGCTCAAAATGACAGTGACAGTGGTGGCAGTGACCATGGTGACAGTGCCCACGGTGACATTGCCTATAGTGACACTTCTCACAGTGACATTGCCCATGGTGACAGGGCTCATGTTGACGTGCTCATATTGACAGTGCTCACAGCGATAATGTCCATGGTGACATTGCCCATGGTGGAATTGCACACAATGCCATTTCCAACAGTGACAGTGCTCACGCTGAGAGTTGTCATGGTGATAGTGCCCATGGTGACAGTGCACATGGTCATACTGCCAATGGTTAAATTACTCATGGTGACAGTACTCATGGTTGCAGTACCCATGGTGACAGTGCTCAAAATGGCAGTTCCCATGCTGACATTGCCCATGGTGACATTGCCTATGGTGACACTTCTCACGGTGACATTTCCCATGGTGACATGGCTCATGGTGACACACCACATTGTGCCAGTGCCCATGGTGACAGTGTTCACAGTGAAAGTGCTCATGGTAATACTGTTTACTTTGAGAGTGCCCAAGGTGAAAATACACATGGTGACATTACTCATTGAGAAATTGCCCATGGTTACAATTCTCATAGCAAGAGTTATGGTGACAGTGCTCATGGTGGCACTGCCCTGGGTGACAGTGCTCGTGGTGTCAGTGCTCATGGTGACAGTGCTCATGATGAGAGTGCCTATGTTGTTAATTCCCATGGTGACACTTCTCACAGTGACACTGACAATGGTTACAGGTCACATGTTGGCCGTGCCCTTGGTGACAGTGCCCATGAAGACAGTACTTATGGTGACAGTGTTATCGGTGATAGTGCCCATGGTGAGAGTGCACATGGTGGTAGTGCACATGGTGGCACTGAAGAATGGTGACAGGGCTCATGGTGACAGTGCTCAAGGTAAAAACCCATGCTGACAGTACTCACAGAGACACTGCTCATAGTGGCAGTAACCATGGTGACAGTTCGCACAGTGACAGTGCCCACTGTAGGAGTGCCCATGGAGACATTGCTCATGGTGACACTGACCACGGTGACATTGCCTATGGTGACAGTGCTCATGGTGACAGAGCCCATGTTGACTCTGACCACAGTGAGAATGCTCACGGTGAGAGTGCCAATGGTGACAGCACTCATGTTGACAGCACGCATTGTGCAAGGTGCCATGGTGACAGTGACCATGGTGAGAGATCTCACGGTGATAGCACTCACGGTAATAGTCCTGATGGTGACAGTGCAAATGGTGACAATACAGAGGGTGACAGTACTCATGGTGAAAATACCCATGCTAGCAGTTCTCATAGTGAAAGTGCTCATGGGGGAAGTGCCCATGCTGACAGTGCTCATTGTGGCAGTGCTCATGGTGAGAGTACCGATGAGGCCAGTGATTATGGTGATGGTGTTCACAGTGGCTGTGCTCATGGAGATAGTGCTCACGGTGACCGTGCCCATGATGACAGTGCCCAGGGTGACAGTGCTCTAGGGGAAAGTGCCAATGAGAACATTAATCATGGTGATAGTGCCCCTGGTGACACGGCCCACAGTGACATTGCTCATGGTGATAGTGCCTTTGGTGACAGTGCTCATGGTGAAATTGCCCTTCCTGACAATCCTCATGGTGACATTGCCCTTCGTGATAGTACCCATGTTGACAGTGCCCATGGTGACGTGCTCATGTTGACAGTGCTCACAGTGACAGTGCCCATGGTGACATTGCCCATGGTGGAAGTGCCCACGGTGCCCTTGCCAACAGTGACAGTGCCCACGCTGACAGTTCTCATTGTGATAGTGCCCATGGTGACAGTACACATGGTGATAATCGCAATGGTGACAGTGCTCATGTTGACAGTGCTCATGGTTGCAATACCCATGGTGACAGTGCTCAAAATGACAGTGACAGTGGTGGCAGTGACCATGGTGACAGTGCCCACGGTGACATCGCCTATAGTGACACTTCTCACGGTGACATTGCCAATGGTGACAGGGCTCATGTTGACGTGCTTATATTGACAGTGCTCACAGTGATAGTGCCCATGGTGACATTGCCCATGGTGGAATTGCACACAATGCCAGTTCCCACAGTGACAGTGCTCACGCTGAGAGTTGTCATGGTGATAGTGCCCATGGTGACAGTGCACATGGTCATACTGCCAATGGTGACAGTACTCATGGTTGCAGTACCCATGGTGACAGTGTGCAAAATGGCATTTCCCATGGTGACATTGCCCATGGTGACATTGCCTATGGTGACACATCTCACGGTGACATTTCCCATGGTGACATTGCTCAAGGTGACACACGACATTGTGCCAGTGCCCATGGTGACAGTGCACATTGTGATACTCGCAATGGTGACAGTGCTCATGGTGACAGCGCTCATGGTGGCAGTACCCAAGGTGACAGTGCTCACAGTGACAGTGCCCACTGTATGAGTGCCCATGTTGACAGTGCTCATGGTGCCACTGACCATGGTGACATTGCCTATGGTGACAGTGCTCATGGTGACAGTGCCCATGGTGACACTGACCACAGTGAGAATGCTCACAGTGATAGTGCCAATGGTGAAAGCACTCATGTTGACAGCCCCCATTGTGCAAGGTGCCATGGTGACAGTGACCATGGTGAGAGATCTCACGGTGATAGCGCTCACGGTAATAGTCCTCATGGTGACAGTGCAAATGGTGACAATACACAGGGTGACAGTACACATGGTGAAAATACCCATGGTAGCAGTTCTCATAGTGACAGTGCTCATGGGGGATGTGCCCATGCTGACAGTGCTCATTGTGGCAGTGCTCATGGTGACAGTACCGATGAGGCCAGTGATTATGGTGATGGTGTTCACAGTGGCTGTGCTCATGGAGATAGTGCTCACGGTGACCGTGCCCATGATGACAGTGCCCAGGGTGACAGTGCTCAAGGGGAAATTGCCAATGATAACATTAACCATGGTGATAGTGCCCCTGGTGACACGGCCCACAGTGACATTGCTCATGGTGATAGTGCCATTGGTGACAGTGCTCACGGTGAAGTTGCCCATCCTGACAATGCTCATGGTGACATTGACCTTCGAGATAGTACCCATGTTGACAGTGCCCATGGTGACGTGCTCATGTTGACAGTGCTCACAGTGATAGTGCCCATTGTGACATTGCCAAGAGTGACAGTGCCCATGCTGACAGTTCTCATTGTGATAGTGCCCATGGTGACAGTGCACATGGTGATACTTGCAATGGTGACAGTGCTCATGGTGACAGCGCTCATGGTTGCAGTACCCATGGTGACAGTGCTCAAAATGACAGTGACAGTGGTGGCAGTGACCATGGTGACAGTGCCCACGGTGACATTGCCTATAGTGACACTTCTCACAGTGACATTGCCCATGGTGACAAGGCTCATGTTGACATGCTCATATTGACAGTGCTCACAGCGATAATGTCCATGGTGACATTGCCCATGGTGGAATTGCACACAATGCCATTTCCAACAGTGACAGTGCTCACGCTGAGAGTTGTCATGGTGATAGGGCCCATGGGGACAGTGCACATGGTCATACTGCCAATGGTTAAATTACTCATGGTGACAGTACTCATGGTTGTAGTACCCATGGTGACAGTGCTCAAAATGGCAGTTCCCATGGTGACATTGCCCATGGTGACATTGCCTATGGTGACACTTCTCACGGTGACATTTCCCATGGTGACATGGCTCATGGTGACAGACCACATTGTGCCAGTGCCCATGGTGACAGTGTTCACAGTGAAAGTGCTCATGGTAATACTGTTTACTTTGAGAGTGCCCAAGGTGAAAATACACATGGTGACATTACTCATTGAGAAATTGCCCATGGTTACAATTCTCATAGCAACAGTTATGGTGACAGTGCTCATGGTGGCACTGCCCTGGGTGACAGTGCTCATGGTGTCAGTGCTCATGGTGACAGTGCTCATGATGAGAGTGCCTATGTTGTTAATTCCCATGGTGACACTTCTCACAGTGACACTGACAATGGTTACAGGTCACATGTTGGCCGTGCCCTTGGTGACAGTGCCCATGCAGACAGTACTTATGGTGACAGTGTTATCGGTGATAGTGCCCATGGTTAGAGTGCACATGGTGGTAGTGCACATGGTGGCACTGAAAAATGGTGACAGGGCTCATGGTGACAGTGCTCACGGTAAAAACCCATGCTGACAGTACTCACAGAGACACTGCTCATAGTGGCAGTAACCATGGTGACAGTTCGCACAGTGACAGTGCCCACTGTAGGAGTGCCCATGGAGACATTGCTCATGGTGACACTGACCACGGTGACATTGCCTATGGTGACAGTGCTCATGGTGACAGAGCCCATGTTGACTCTGACCACAGTGAGAATGCTCACGGTGATAGTGCCAATGGTGACAGCACTCATGTTGACAGCACGCATTGTGCAAGGTGCCATGGTGACAGTGACCATGGTGAGAGATCTCACGGTGATAGCACTCACGGTAATAGTCCTGATGGTGACAGTGCAAATGGTGACAATACAGAGGGTGACAGTACTCATGGTGAAAATACCCATGCTAGCAGTTCTCATAGTGACAGTGCTCATGGGGGAAGTGCCCATGCTGACAGTGCTCATTGTGGCAGTGCTCATGGTGACAGTACCGATGAGGCCAGTGATTATGGTGATGGTGTTCACAGTGGCTGTGCTCATGGAGATAGTGCTCACGGTGACCGTGCCCATGATGGCAGTGCCCAGGGTGACAGTGCTCACGGGGAAAGTGCCAATGATAACATTAACCATGGTGATAGTGCCCCCGGTGACACGGCCCACAGTGACATTGCTCATGGTGATAGTGCCATTAGTGACAGTGCTCACGGTGAAGTTGCCCATCCTGACAATGCTCATGGTGACATTGACCTTCGAGATAGTACCCATGTTGACAGTGCCCATGGTGACGTGCTCATGTTGACAGTGCTCAAAGTGATAGTGCCCATGGTGACATTGCCAAGAGTGACAGTGCCCATGCTGACAGTTCTCATTGTGATAGTGCCAATGGTGACAGTGCACATGGTGATACTTGCAATGGTGACAGTGCTCATGGTGACAGCGCTCATGGTTGCAGTACCCATGGTGACAGTGCTCAAAATGACAGTGACAGTGGTGGCAGTGACCATGGTGACAGTGCCCACGGTGACATTGCCTATAGTGACACATCTCACAGTGACATTGCCCATGGTGACAGTGCCCATGGTGACGTGCTCATGTTGACAGTGCTCACAGTGATAGTGCCCATGGTGACATTGCCCATGGTGGAAGTGTCCACGGTGCCCTTGCCAACAGTGACAGTGCCCACGCTGACAGTTCTCATTGTGATAGTGCCCATGGTGACAGTACACATGGTGATAATCGCAATGGTGACAGTGCTCATGGTGACAGTGCTCATGGTTGCAATACCCATGGTGACAGTGCTCAAAATGACAGTGACAGTGGTGGCAGTGACCATGGTGACAGTGCCCACGGTGACATCGCCTATAGTGACACTTCTCACGGTGACATTGCCAATGGTGACAGGGCTCATGTTGACGTGCTTATATTGACAGTGCTCACAGTGATAGTGCCCATGGTGACATTGCCCATGGTGGAATTGCACACAATGCCAGTTCCCACAGTGACAGTGCTCACGCTGAGAGTTGTCATGGTGATAGTGCCCATGGTGACAGTGCACATGGTCATACTGCCAATGGTGACAGTACTCATGGTTGCAGTACCCATGGTGACAGTGTGCAAAATGGCATTTCCCATGGTGACATTGCCCATGGTGACATTGCCTATGGTGACACATCTCACGGTGACATTTCCCATGGTGACATTGCTCAAGGTGACACACGACATTGTGCCAGTGCCCATGGTGACAGTGCACATTGTGATACTCGCAATGGTGACAGTGCTCATGGTGACAGCGCTCATGGTGGCAGTACCCAAGGTGACAGTGCTCACAGTGACAGTGCCCACTGTATGAGTGCCCATGTTGACAGTGCTCATGGTGACACTGACCATGGTGACATTGCCTATGGTGACAGAGCTCATGGTGACAGTGCCCATGGTGACACTGACCACAGTGAGAATGCTCACAGTGATAGTGCCAATGGTGCCAGCACTCATGTTGACAGCCCCCATTGTGCAAGGTGCCATGGTGACAGTGACCATGGTGAGAGATCTCACGGTGATAGCACTCACGGTAATAGTCCTGATGGTGACAGTGCAAATGGTGACAATACAGAGGGTGACAGTACTCATGGTGAAAATACCCATGCTAGCAGTTCTCATAGTGACAGTGCTCATGGGGTTGTGCCCATGCTGACAGTGCTCATTGTGGCAGTGCTCATGGTGACAGTACCGATGAGGCCAGTGATTATGGTGATGGTGTTCACAGTGGCTGTGCTCATGGAGATAGTGCTCACGGTGACCGTGCCCATGATGACAGTGCCCAGGGTGACAGTGCTCACGGGGAAAGTGCCAATGAGAACATTAACCATGGTGATAGTGCCCCTGGTGACACGGCCCACAGTGACATTGCTCATGGTGATAGTGCCTTTGGTGACAGTGCTCATGGTGAAATTGCCCTTCCTGACAATCCTCATGGTGACATTGCCCTTCGTGATAGTACCCATGTTGACAGTGCCCATGGTGACGTGCTCATGTTGACAGTGCTCACAGTGATAGTGCCCATGGTGACATTGCCCATGGTGGAAGTGCCCACGGTGCCCTTGCCAACAGTGACAGTGCCCACGCTGACAGTTCTCATTGTGATAGTGCCCATGGTGAGAGTACACATGGTGATAATCGCAATGGTGACAGTGCTCATGGTGACAGTGCTCATGGTTGCAATACCCATGGTGACAGTGCTCAAAATGACAGTGACAGTGGTGGCAGTGACCATGGTGACAGTGCCCACGGTGACATCGCCTATAGTGACACTTCTCACGGTGACATTGCCAATGGTGAAAGGGCTCATGTTGACGTGCTTATATTGACAGTGCTCACAGTGATAGTGCCCATGGTGACATTGCCCATGGTGGAATTGCACACAATGCCAGTTCCCACAGTGACAGTGCTCACGCTGAGAGTTGTCATGGTGATAGTGCCCATGGTGACAGTGCACATGGTCATACTGCCAATGGTGACAGTACTCATGGTTGCAGTACCCATGGTGACAGTGTGCAAAATGGCATTTCCCATGGTGACATTGCCCATGGTGACATTGCCTATGGTGACACATCACACGGTGACATTTCCCATGGTGACATTGCTCAAGGTGACACACGACATTGTGCCAGTGCCCATGGTGACAGTGCACATTGTGATACTCGCAATGGTGACAGTGCTCATGGTGACAGTGCTCATGGTGGCAGTACCCAAGGTGACAGTGCTCACAGTGACAGTGCCCACTGTATGAGTGCCCATGTTGACAGTGCTCATGGTGCCACTGACCATGGTGACATTGCCTATGGTGACAGTGCTCATGGTGACAGTGCCCATGGTGACACTGACCACAGTGAGAATGCTCACAGTGATAGTGCCAATGGTGAAAGCACTCATGTTGACAGCCCCCATTGTGCAAGGTGCCATGGTGACAGTGACCATGGTGAGAGATCTCACGGTGATAGCGCTCACGGTAATAGTCCTCATGGTGACAGTGCAAATGGTGACAATACACAGGGTGACAGTACACATGGTGAAAATACCCATGGTAGCAGTTCTCATAGTGACAGTGCTCATGGGGGATGTGCCCATGCTGACAGTGCTCATTGTGGCAGTGCTCATGGTGACAGTACCGATGAGGCCAGTGATTATGGTGATGGTGTTCACAGTGGCTGTGCTCATGGAGATAGTGCTCACGGTGACCGTGCCCATGATGACAGTGCCCAGGGTGACAGTGCTCAAGGGGAAATTGCCAATGATAACATTAACCATGGTGATAGTGCCCCTGGTGACACGGCCCACAGTGACATTGCTCATGGTGATAGTGCCATTGGTGACAGTGCTCACGGTGAAGTTGCCCATCCTGACAATGCTCATGGTGACATTGACCTTCGAGATAGTACCCATGTTGACAGTGCCCATGGTGACGTGCTCACAGTGATAGTGCCCATGGTGACATTGCCAAGAGTGACAGTGCCCATGCTGACAGTTCTCATTGTGATAGTGCCCATGGTGACAGTGCACATGGTGATACTTGCAATGGTGACAGTGCTCATGGTGACAGCGCTCATGGTTGCAGTACCCATGGTGACAGTGCTCAAAATGACAGTGACAGTGGTGGCAGTGACCATGGTGACAGTGTCCACGGTGACATTGCCTATAGTGACACTTCTCACAGTGACATTGCCCATGGTGACAGGGCTCATGTTGACGTGCTCATATTGACAGTGCTCACAGCGATAATGTCCATGGTGACATTGCCCATTGTGGAACTGCACACAATGCCATTTCCAACAGTGAAAGTGCTCACGCTGAGAGTTGTCATGGTGATAGTGCCCATGGTGACAGTGCACATGGTCATACAGCCAATTGTTAAATTACTCATGGTGACAGTACTCATGGTTGCAGTACCCATGGTGACAGTGCTCAAAATGGCAGTTCCCATGCTGACATTGCCCATGGTGACATTGCCTATGGTGACACTTCTCACGGTGACATTTCCCATGGTGACATGGCTCATGGTGACACACCACATTGTGCCAGTGCCCATGGTGACAGTGTTCACAGTGAAAGTGCTCATGGTAATACTGTTTACTTTGAGAGTGCCCAAGGTGAAAATACACATGGTGACATTACTCATTGAGAAATTGCCCATGGTTACAATTCTCATAGCAACAGTTATGGTGACAGTGCTCATGGTGGCACTGCCCTGGGTGACAGTGCTCGTGGTGTCAGTGCTCATGGTGACAGTGCTCATGATGAGAGTGCCTATGTTGTTAATTCCCATGGTGACACTTCTCACAGTGACACTGACAATGGTTACAGGTCACATGTTGGCCGTGCCCTTGGTGACAGTGCCCATGAAGACAGTACTTATGGTGACAGTGTTATCGGTGATAGTGCCCATGGTGAGAGTGCACATGGTGGTAGTGCACATGGTGGCACTGAAGAATGGTGACAGGGCTCATGGTGACAGTGCTCAAGGTAAAAACCCATGCTGACAGTACTCACAGAGACACTGCTCATAGTGGCAGTAACCATGGTGACAGTTCGCACAGTGACAGTGCCCACTGTAGGAGTGCCCATGGAGACATTGCTCATGGTGACACTGACCACGGTGACATTGCCTATGGTGACAGTGCTCATGGTGACAGAGCCCATGTTGACTCTGACCACAGTGAGAATGCTCACGGTGATAGTGCCAATGGTGACAGCACTCATGTTGACAGCACGCATTGTGCAAGGTGCCATGGTGACAGTGACCATGGTGAGAGATCTCACGGTGATAGCACTCACGGTAATAGTCCTCATGGTGACAGTGCAAATGGTGACAATACAGAGGGTGACAGTACTCATAGTGAAAATACCCATGCTAGCAGTTCTCATGGTGACAGTGCTCATGGGGGAAGTGCCCATGCTGACAGTGCTCATTGTGGCAGTGCTCATGGTGACAGTACCGATGAGGCCAGTGATTATGGTGATGGTGTTCACAGTGGCTGTGCTCATGGAGATAGTGCTCACGGTGACCGTGCCCATGATGGCAGTGCCCAGGGTGACAGTGCTCACGGGGAAAGTGCCAATGATAACATTAACCATGGTGATAGTGCCCCCGGTGACACGGCCCACAGTGACATTGCTCATGGTGATAGTGCCATTAGTGACAGTGCTCACGGTGAAGTTGCCCATCCTGACAATGCTCATGGTGACATTGACCTTCGAGATAGTACCCATGTTGACAGTGCCAATGGTGACAGCACTCATGTTGACAGCACGCATTGTGCAAGGTGCCATGGTGACAGTGACCATGGTGAGAGATCTCACGGTGATAGCACTCACGGTAATAGTCCTGATGGTGACAGTGCAAATGGTGACAATACAGAGGGTGACAGTACTCATGGTGAAAATACCCATGCTAGCAGTTCTCATGGTGACAGTGCTCATGGGGGAAGTGCCCATGCTGACAGTGCTCATTGTGGCAGTGCTCATGGTGACAGTACCGATGAGGCCAGTGATTATGGTGATGGTGTTCACAGTGGCTGTGCTCATGGAGATAGTGCTCACGGTGACCGTGCCCATGATGGCAGTGCCCAGGGTGACAGTGCTCACGGGGAAAGTGCCAATGATAACATTAACCATGGTGATAGTGCCCCCGGTGACACGGCCCACAGTGACATTGCTCATGGTGATAGTGCCATTGGTGACAGTGCTCACGGTGAAGTTGCCCATCCTGACAATGCTCATGGTGACATTGACCTTCGAGATAGTACCCATGTTGACAGTGACCATGGTGACGTGCTCATGTTGACAGTGCTCACAGTGATAGTGCCCATGGTGACATTGCCAAGAGTGACAGTGCCCATGCTGACAGTTCTCATTGTGATAGTGCCCATGGTGACAGTGCACATGGTGATACTTGCAATGGTGACAGTGCTCATGGTGACAGCGCTCATGGTTGCAGTACCCATGGTGACAGTGCTCAAAATGACAGTGACAGTGGTGGCAGTGACCATGGTGACAGTGCCCACGGTGACATTGCCTATAGTGACACTTCTCACAGTGACATTGCCCATGGTGACATTGCCCATGGTGACGTGCTCATATTGACAGTGCTCACAGTGATAGTGCCCATGGTGACATTGCCCATGGTGGAAGTGTCCACGGTGCCCTTGCCAACAGTGACAGTGCCCACGCTGACAGTTCTCATTGTGATAGTGCCCTTGGTGACAGTACACATGGTGATAATCGCAATGGTGACAGTGCTCATGGTGACATTGCTCATGGTTGCAATATCCATGGTGACAGTGCTCAAAATGACAGTGACAGTGGTGGCAGTGACCATGGTGACAGTGCCCACGGTGACATCGCCTATAGTGACACTTCTCACGGTGACATTGCCAATGGTGACAGGGCTCATGTTGACGTGCTTATATTGACAGTGCTCACAGTGATAGTGCCCATGGTGACATTGCCCATGGTGGAATTGCACACAATGCCAGTTCCCACAGTGACAGTGCTCACGCTGAGAGTTGTCATGGTGATAGTGCCCATGGTGACAGTGCACATGGTCATACTGCCAATGGTGACAGTACTCATGGTTGCAGTACCCATGGTGACAGTGTGCAAAATGGCATTTCCCATGGTGACATTGCCCATGGTGACATTGCCTATGGTGACACATCTCACGGTGACATTTCCCATGGTGACATTGCTCAAGGTGACACACGACATTGTGCCAGTGCCCATGGTGACAGTGCACATTGTGATACTCGCAATGGTGACAGTGCTCATGGTGACAGCGCTCATGGTGGCAGTACCCAAGGTGACAGTGCTCACAGTGACAGTGCCCACTGTATGAGTGCCCATGTTGACAGTGCTCATGGTGACACTGACCATGGTGACATTGCCTATGGTGACAGAGCTCATGTTGACAGTGCCCATGGTGACACTGACCACAGTGAGAATGCTCACAGTGATAGTGCCAATGGTGCCAGCACTCATGTTGACAGCCCCCATTGTGCAAGGTGCCATGGTGACAGTGACCATGGTGAGAGATCTCACGGTGATAGCGCTCACGGTAATAGTCCTCATGGTGACAGTGCAAATGGTGACAATACACAGGGTGACAGTACACATGGTGAAAATACCCATGGTAGCAGTTCTCATAGTGACAGTGCTCATGGGGGATGTGCCCATGCTGACAGTGCTCATTGTGGCAGTGCTCATGGTGACAGTACCGATGAGGCCAGTGATTATGGTGATGGTGTTCACAGTGGCTGTGCTCATGGAGATAGTGCTCACGGTGACCGTGCCCATGATGACAGTGCCCAGGGTGACAGTGCTCACGGGGAAAGTGCCAATGATAACATTAACCATGGTGATAGTGCCCGTGGTGACACGGCCCACAGTGACATTGCTCATGGTGATAGTGCCATTGGTGACAGTGCTCACGGTGAAGTTGCCCATCCTGACAATGCTCATGGTGACATTGACCTTCGAGATAGTACCCATGTTGACAGTGCCCATGGTGACGTGCTCATGTTGACAGTGCTCACAGTGATAGTGCCCATGGTGACATTGCCAAGAGTGACTGTGCCCATGCTGACAGTTCTCATTGTGATAGTGCCCATGGTGACAGTGCACATGGTGATACTTGCAATGGTGACAGTGCTCATGGTGACAGCGCTCATGGTTGCAGTACCCATGGTGACAGTGCTCAAAATGACAGTGACAGTGGTGGCAGTGACCATGGTGACAGTGCCCACGGTGACATTGCCTATAGTGACACTTCTCACAGTGACATTGCCCATGGTGACAGGGTTCATGTTGACGTGCTCATATTGACAGTGCTCACAGCGATAATGTCCATGGTGACATTGCCCATGGTGGAATTGCACACAATGCCATTTCCAACAGTGAAAGTGCTCACGCTGAGAGTTGTCATGGTGATAGTGCCCATGGTGACAGTGCACATGGTCATACTGCCAATGGTTAAATTACTCATGGTGACAGTACTCATGGTTGCAGTACCCATGGTGACAGTGCTCAAAATGGCAGTTCCCATGCTGACATTGCCCATGGTGATATTGCCTATGGTGACACTTCTCACGGTGACATTTCCCATGGTGACATGGCTCATGGTGACACACCACATTGTGCCAGTGCCCATGGTGACAGTGTTCACAGTGAAAGTGCTCATGGTAATACTGTTTACTTTGAGAGTGCCCAAGGTGAAAATACACATGGTGACATTACTCATTGAGAAATTGCCCATGGTTACAATTCTCATAGCAACAGTTATGGTGACAGTGCTCATGGTGGCACTGCCCTGGGTGACAGTGCTCGTGGTGTCAGTGCTCATGGTGACAGTGCTCATGATGAGAGTGCCTATGTTGTTAATTCCCATGGTGACACTTCTCACAGTGACACTGACAATGGTTACAGGTCACATGTTGGCCGTGCCCTTGGTGACAGTGCCCATGCAGACAGTACTTATGGTGACAGTGTTATCGGTGATAGTGCCCATGGTGAGAGTGCACATGGTGGTAGTGCACATGGTGGCACTGAAAAATGGTGACAGGGCTCATGGTGACAGTGCTCACGGTAAAAACCCATGCTGACAGTACTCACAGAGACACTGCTCATAGTGGCAGTAACCATGGTGACAGTTCGCACAGTGACAGTGCCCACTGTAGGAGTGCCCATGGAGACATTGCTCATGGTGACACTGACCACGGTGAGATTGCCTATGGTGACAGTGCTCATGGTGACAGAGCCCAAGTTGACTCTGACCACAGTGAGAATGCTCACGGTGATAGTGCCAATGGTGACAGCACTCATGTTGACAGCACGCATTGTGCAAGGTGCCATGGTGACAGTGACCATGGTGAGAGATCTCACGGTGATAGCACTCACGGTAATAGTCCTGATGGTGACAGTGCAAATGGTGACAATACAGAGGGTGACAGTACTCATGGTGAAAATACCCATGCTAGCAGTTCTCATAGTGACAGTGCTCATGGGGGAAGTGCCCATGCTGACAGTGCTCATTGTGGCAGTGCTCATGGTGACAGTACCGATGAGGCCAGTGATTATGGTGATGGTGTTCACAGTGGCTGTGCTCATGGAGATAGTGCTCACGGTGACCGTGCCCATGATGACAGTGCCCAGGGTGACAGTGCTCACGGGGAAAGTGCCAATGATAACATTAACCATGGTGATAGTGCCCCCGGTGACACGGCCCATAGTGACATTGCTCATGGTGATAGTGCCATTGGTGACAGTGCTCACGGTGAAGTTGCCCATCCTGACAATGCTCATGGTGACATTGACCTTCGAGATAGTACCCATGTTGACAGTGCCCATGGTGACGTGCTCATGTTGACAGTGCTCAAAGTGATAGTGCCCATGGTGACATTGCCAAGAGTGACAGTGCCCATGCTGACAGTTCTCATTGTGATAGTGCCCATGGTGACAGTGCACATGGTGATACTTGCAATGGTGACAGTGCTCATGGTGACAGCGCTCATGGTTGCAGTACCCATGGTGACAGTGCTCAAAATGACAGTGACAGTGGTGGCAGTGACCATGGTGACAGTGCCCACGGTGACATTGCCTATAGTGACACTTCTCACAGTGACATTGCCCATGGTGACAGGGCTCATGTTGACGTGCTCATATTGACAGTGCTCACAGCGATAATGTCCATGGTGACATTGCCCATGGTGGAATTGCACACAATGCCATTTCCAACAGTGACAGTGCTCACGCTGAGAGTTGTCATGGTGATAGTGCCCATGGTGACAGTGCACATGGTCATACTGCCAATGGTTAAATTACTCATGGTGACAGTACTCATGGTTGCAGTACCCATGGTGACAGTGCTCAAAATGGCAGTTCCCATGCTGACATTGCCCATGGTGACATTGCCTATGGTGACACTTCTCACGGTGACATTTCCCATGGTGACATGGCTCATGGTGACACACCACATTGTGCCAGTGCCCATGGTGACAGTGTTCACAGTGAAAGTGCTCATGGTAATACTGTTTACTTTGAGAGTGCCCAAGGTGAAAATACACATGGTGACATTACTCATTGAGAAATTGCCCATGGTTACAATTCTCATAGCAAGAGTTATGGTGACAGTGCTCATGGTGGCACTGCCCTGGGTGACAGTGCTCGTGGTGTCAGTGCTCATGGTGACAGTGCTCATGATGAGAGTGCCTATGTTGTTAATTCCCATGGTGACACTTCTCACAGTGACACTGACAATGGTTACAGGTCACATGTTGGCCGTGCCCTTGGTGACAGTGCCCATGAAGACAGTACTTATGGTGACAGTGTTATCGGTGATAGTGCCCATGGTGAGAGTGCACATGGTGGTAGTGCACATGGTGGCACTGAAGAATGGTGA